>NW_010397007.1:15328-67301 GCF_000710305.1 Buceros rhinoceros silvestris | reverse complement strand
CCCATCAATCCAGCCTGCCCAGATCCTTCTGTAGAACCTTTCTACCTCCAAGCAGATCAACACACCCACCCAACTTGGTGTTGTCTGCAAACTTACTGAGGGTGCACTCCATCCCCTCATCCAGATCATTGATAGAGATGTTAAAGAGGACAGGCCCCAATACTGAGCCCTGAAGAACACCACTGGTGACCGGTCACTGACTGGATTTAACTCCATTCACCACCACTCTCTGAGCCTGACCATCCAGCCAGTTTTTTATCCAGTGAAGTGTACACCCATCCAGGCCATAGGCAGCCAGTTTCTGCAGGAGAATGTGATGAAAAACAGTGTCAAAGGCTTTACTAAAATCCAGGTAAACAACAACCACATCTCTTCCCTCACCCACCAAGCAGGTCACCTTGTCATAGAAAGAGATCAGGTTGGTCAAACAGGACCTGCCTTTCATAAATCCATGCTGACTGGGCCTGATCATCTCGCTATTGTACATGCTGCATGATGACACTCAGTATGATCTGCTCCATCACTTTCCCGTGAGGCACTGAGGTCAGACTGACAAGCCCATAGTTGTCTGGGTCTCCTTCTGGCCTTTCTTGTAGATCAGTGTCACATTTGCCAACCTCCAGTTTAACAGAACACCGCCTGTCAGCCAGGACTGTTGGTGAATGATGGAAAGTAGCTTGGTGATCACTTCTGCCAGCTCCCTCAGAATTTGTTGGTGGATCTCATCTGGCCCTGTAGACTTCCCATTGCATCCAGCAAAGGATGGAGATTCTTCTTAACCCTTCTTTTGCTGTTAATGTGTTTATAGAAACTTTTTTTATTATCCCTTATGTCAGTGGCCAGATTAAGCTCTAGCTGGGCTTTTGCCTTTCTGATCTTCTCCCTGCACAGTCTCACAAAAACCTTTTAGTTTTCGTGAGTGGCCTGACCCTTCTTCCATTTTGCATGTGAGTAAACTTTCAGGTGCTTCAGGTTGGTCCTTTATATGTGGATAAAGCAGAGGCACCTGTTGATGCAGATAGACATTTTTACTCTCTCAAATATCAACTTTCCAGATCACTCCCAGGAAACCAGTCCTCTCCAAAACAAGACTCAAGAAGGGTGAGTTCATAATGCCAAAAGGTCTGGCCGTCTCTGCTGGAAGATGCCATCCTCTAGCACTGTGTCCTCAAACTTTGGTTGCCACTGCCCAGCATTTCCACGTATACCTCTTCCATGCCCCAAGGCATGCAGCACCCCTCCTCAATTTCATGCTACAGAAATGCCAGTCTGGAGGCTGTCACCCTGTCCTGTTATCTGAGAAACTTTCAGATGAAAGCAATGCAGGTTCAGACCATTTTTAATTGTAGCACGACAGAGGCATCATTCTCACCCTGTGATGAGACCCAGGATGGCTGTAACCTGTCAACTCTTCTGGGAATAAGAACTGAGCAGAGGAAGTGCAGCCTTTCTACACCAGTTGGCCTGGCCTTTGTTTTGGTGGACACAGCACTGCAAATATGCCTACAAGGTACAATCAGGTGCTGAGTGGGTTTTCAGAATTCTAATTTTTTTGTCAAAGGCATCCACAGAAGCAGTTAGGTTGGATTTAGGCTTTTAAGTCCCTTTATAGATCCAGCTCCACTGTTTCTTTTCCCTTTATGGGACTGCAAATGACTAAATTGCTTTCCACTTTAAATGGGACTAAAACCCTTGGGACAAAAATTTATTAGTAATCTGCAAAACTGTATTTCAAGCCCTAACTTGTTGAAAAATGACCCATTATTGATTAGAATGACTTTAAATTGTTTAATCCAAAGGAACCAATGGATCCAACTCCTGAACACTGCTGTCTTGAAATAAGTTCAGGCTCAGACCTTGGATGAAGACAATGCAGAGAGACAAAGGTAGAGAGAAGACATAAGTCTCGGCTTCCTTAAACTTCCCTGAAATTAAATGTTTGCAGATTTTGAAGACCAGTTTTGTGTCTGTCAGTAAGAAAATAGACATTAAACGCACCATTTAATTGATTTCTGCTTTTGGTTTTGGATGTTGCTCAGAGACGCTAGATGGCACCTTTTGTTTGCTACGTGCTTGGGGCCAGAAATAGGGCCCATCTGAATGCTGGTGAAAGCTGACAATTATTTCTGAAGCAACTGGTGCATCCATATGGATCCTTGTTGACGAAGGAGACAAAAATATCCTCGTGCTCCATATCCAGGAAAATGGGAAGGACAGAGTACCTATTAACTACCTTGTTTCTTCTTTTTATATCTTCTCTGTGCTGTAGCTGGTGGGGCACTGTAACACCCCATTTAGTAAAGAACAGGCTGGGAATGGCTGTGTTTATGATGCGTTTTAAGGAAGAGGTTTTGGGGAAAGCTGGACATGATACAGGCAGCGAGTGGGAGTTTTAGGCCATAGGATATGACATATCACAGTGTGAAAGTGCAGTGTATGGACACGTGAGTCTGTAGCGCTATTCAGCTGCCTTGCCCAACAAGTATCTTGTGTTGTTCAGAGTGCCGTAAAAGATCCCACATAAAGTCCACCCCTTGCTTCTGGAAAGCGTTGGTTATATCTGCTCAGCTTCTGGGTCTGTGTTTGGGTTGCCTCTGCACTGGATGGGTGACTGCACCGAGCAACTGTGTTATATGGTGGAGACTTGGTGAATTAAGACAGGAGAGATCCTAACCTCACATGAGTGCAGATACCCGTCATCCTGAGCTCTCTTCACCCTCCATTGACTGTATTGGCTAGATCATTGTTGATCATTCAATGCTGAGAAAAAATATTTAAGATTTCTGCTCTGTGTTTATCGTGATGCAACACCTCATTCTCATCTTCCACAAGAATGAACATTATGACTGTGCTGTTTTGTAGGATTTCCCAGGCACAGACCACTAGGACTTCCTAAATCATCAGTCCAGTGGCCTGACGTTAAAAGCTCTCATCTGGTCAGTGTTTAATCCATAATGATCTGCAGAATCCCTGTTTCCCACAGAGCAGATAACACAAGACATGAAGTGTCTCCTTTGCCCATTGCAAATGAACCTCACCTTTAGTACAAAAGCTGAAGTACTAGCAATTCAATGAAAGGACACAGAAAAGAGCAAGGAAAGATCTAGGTCTAGGGCAAATAACTTGGACTGCTACGATGGGAACTGACTGAACCCATAGGAATAAAGGCCCAGAAGGTGCTGGGAATTGGACTATGTTGACATTCCAGAGAAAAGCAATGACCCTTTCATGCAGCAGTGCTGTCACTTTCACTTGGGAGGAGGTTCCTTCCTACTCCTGGATCTGGTGGTATGTCCAAGCCTAAGCCAGTCATTGAGACACATAATCCAGCTAGCTAGAGTACTGTCTTTCAGTACTGTCAATGTACTCTGCCTGTCATCCTATTTCTGAAGCTAGACTGTGTCTCCTGCTTTCAAAGGAGGAGGAAAAGACCTAAGAATTTAAGTTATATATATACATTAACAAGAGGAAAAAATGCCTTTCGCTCCATCCTGAAACAAGGATCTAAGTAAAAACAGTGTAAAAATCATCCTAATTTCCCTGTCAAAAAAATAGCTGTTCAGTCTCCTTTTAGAGCTCTTGCCACTCCTGTATTCACTCCTACAATCTCCATCTGACATGCATTCAATCTAAAGAAAATAAATCTACTACATTACCTTTACCTAAGAAGCTGGTTATTTTTCAGAAAAAAAAACAACAACAAACAATTGAAGTTGCACAAATAAAATAAAAAAATAGGTGTTTCTCATTAGGAGAGAGATCCAGACATCTCCATATAGTTGCCTACAGTATATATGTCTGCATGTGAACTAGGAATGTAACTTCCCATTTTTAGTCAATCAAGATCTATGGCTGGATTCAGCTGCCCACATGTAGGTTTCTGGTGGAATCTGGGATGCTCTTTGGTATCTGAGACGTCTGATTTGGGCTAACAGGTACAGCACAGGATCTGTGTCCTTCCAGAGGACAGCATTTGGAGGCCATTCAGGATACTTAAATGGCACTGGATGCCTATCTTTAGACAACTCAGTCAAGCCCTCAGTCAGTGCAAGGGAAGCCAGAGAGCTATTCAGCTCACCTAATTTCACCAGTATTTCCTTAGCTTGATAGCTCTTCAGACTCCACCAACTATTACAGGCCTGCAGACACTTAAGTTACATGGAGGCACCACCCCTAACTGATGTATGTTTACTGGATCAGCTCATAAGAAGGCACTGATGGTGTAGGTTCTCTTGTCCAGGTGGAGGGGAGAGACCTGCCTTCCTGTTTCCTCACTATGGTTGGCGCACGGGCCCATATGTGATCCATCATTAGAATTAGGGTCATACTTAAGGATAAAAAAAGAGTCATATCCCCGATCTGTTGTAGGTCTGAGCCACATGCTAATGATTACAGTATCACTGCAATAGGAGGGTGACTGGTAGGATTTCTCAAGCCGGATGACTTGCATTTGTAAAACCCAACAAGACAGATATAAATGCTTAATGTTTGCTTCACTGAAGCAGGGGTTTGTATATCCTCTGTTGCCGAGAGGTTTTCAAATCTACTGTACGCATAGAAGATGTGTAACAGGTGACACTTCAGTCACTGTTTTTTGGATTGTAACTTTGATTATACAAGAACAAAATGACTCCTTTAGTGTTTTCTGATCCCGTCTCACTTCACAGAATCTTTTAAATCTCTCCATTCACACGTCCATACATCACATTTTATGCTTTTTGCTATCTTTTAATCTTTTGCTGCCTGTTTTAGTACATACAAACAGAGGATGTGGAGCAAAGTGTGCTGTCGCTAGAGAATTGACTATGCGGAGGGCTTGCATCAGGGCTCTTGTCATTCCCATCTGTTAAAAAGGTCATCAAGGTTACCATCTCCAGAGACCCAGAAACACCCCATTACAGTTTGGGAGCTGAGTGGAAGCGGCTGAAGGCAGAGGACCACACTCAGGGCATGTATCCTCTGATACAGCCCAGTCTAACCAGTGGTTTCAGTGCAGAAAAGCGTGTATGCGATGGGAGTGGTGGTCTGGGAGACCCACACATGGGACACAGGGCTCCTTTGCTAATGGCAAGCTGAAATGTCCTGTCTTTGACCCTGCACATCACAGAGACTTCTGAACTGCTTGTGCTCTTGTGGAGCTGTTCCAATTTAAATCAAACGCTGCCATGCTCAGGGCAGCCTGCTCCCCATTACGGGCTTAGAGAGGTTGCACAGTGCAAGAGCTGTAGCACAGGGTTTCATCCACGCAGGTGCAAATTTAATCTGCAGTGAAAACATGATAAAATCTTTCATTTAGGGCAACAAAATGTGGCGAAAGTCATTTTGGTGGTGAAAGCTTGGTTTTAAGGGGCACATTCCTTGTACAGGGGACTGCTGTTAATTTTTTTTTCATTATGATATTTCATGAGAAACATTTCACTAACAGCCTGCCATTAATTGCTAGGTGGCTGGTCTTTCATTTCTTTTTGATCTCAGACATTCTTACATAGATAAGAAAAAACCCCAGAATATTTTTCCCCGAACAAAGCCTGGTTACAATAGTTGGCTGCAGTGAAGTAAGAAACGCAGTGGTTTTGTGGCTTAAGCATGATAATTTCAGAGCACAAGGCAAGTTGTTAATTATTTCTTATCAGCTGTAACCTAAAACAAGTAGCTTTAACTATACCAAAAAGATTTTCTCAAGCTAAAAGGGTGAATTTTATTTTTCTTTTCTGCTAAAGAAAGACAAATACATCAGTATTTTATTTTTTATTGCATACAAGTGCATCAGGTGGAAACATCCCTTGGCCACAGCCCCACCCTCCTGCTCTGTTCTGGAGACACACTGAGCAAGCCCTTAGTTTCTTGGCTGTTGGAACTGCAGTACTTGACGCACAGCTCGCTTGGCATCCTCTCTTTAGTAAGTAAATGTGGCTGAAGAACCCACTGAATAATTTATTGTGTTTTCAGAACCTCACCAGCCAGGCCAATTCATATTTAGTGAAAATCATATTTGTGACTTTGAAAGGCAGGATATTGGCAGGAAATGAACAGCTGCGGGCAGTGAGGACCACACGTGTCTTACAGGTGCTTAACCAACAGGTCAGCAGGAGGAGCCTGGTCCCTCCTGAGTCTCACACAGATGAGGAGCTACTTGTAGTAGACATTAAACACACACTGAAATTCAGACCCCTGTGGCACACTTCAATGGGCCTCCAGTATGAGAGACCTAGACCCAAGGTGTCCTGCAGGCTATTTGCGAAGCAAAGATGCAATCAATGGGATGTGTATCTCTGACAAAATGATCTCCTGTGTCTTACACACCTATTTCCCTTGTCTTTGGTAAAGAAAAGCAACAAAGGATGAAATACAAGTCAAGAGTTTACACCTGAGGAAGACAACGGATGCAAATGTATCTGCAGTGCTCAGTTTGGCCACTTCAGTAGTGATGACCCCACTTTCAATAGTGATGCTTCCCTTCAGGTTCTTATTTCTCTCCTTGCTTCTCATTTTGCATTTTGTGTTGAAAATATGTTGTACTTGTATACCCACGTGAGGGACTAAAAATCTATCTTTCAGGTAGATGATATATTAACAGAATTGGGTTGCATTGCAATTTAATATTGTAAGAATTTGATTAATCCACTTGCAGTCAATAAATGAACTCAGCGAAGAGTGCCAGAATAATATCTTGGTGAGGTATCAAAGGCTGGCCTCGAAGTGCCTCTTCTTTTTTTAATACTCCCAGGCTTCCGCTATTGAAAATGATAATAATAGCTTTCGTAATCATGTCTCATACCTCTAGAAAAGGAATCATTAAGAAAAAGATATTTAAAAGGAGGTATTAAGGGGAAAAGGCAATCCACCGGTTTTTGCAATGGGAAATGGTGTCTCACTAATCTATTAGAATTTTTTAAATCTGTCAGTAATGCAATGTAAAAATGTAAAGCAATGTCAAAAAAAGTAAAAATATTGTGGTTTAATTTTCAGAAGGTGAGTGAAAAAGTTCCTTAGATGAAGGTGTAGAAAAATCACTTGTTTTTGTTTGGAGAAGTGATGTATTGTCTGTGAGCAAGAGCCAATAAAGAATCAGATGAATCCATTTCCAACAAAGCAAAAGATTAAGGGTAGAGTACTCAAGTACTGCTCTCTCATGTAGTATTCTTGTAGTCTGTCATGAGTGGGGAAGGTTGCTTGGAACTCCAGAGAACTTAACAAGGTTGAATAAAATGATAGGTGGAGCTTAGTGTCAACAAATGCAAAATGTTTGGAGAGGAAAACACGATTTACTCATTAACCTTACACCCTTCTGCCTGTGTCAGGTTAGGAAGGGGACTTGGATATGGTGATGGACAGCTGCATATAGCCACAGTCCAAAGAATGGAACAAGTTCATAGGGAATAAAGGTGTAGAAAAAGAGGGCAGTGCTTTTAATGTGGTCAGCGATTGACTGTGAGGGGAAGATGGGAGCTCACACTCTTGAGCGTCAACTGAGATGTATGTCAGCTTCAGCACAGGGTGATGGGAATGATTGGGAGTGTGTAAAAATATTCAGCAGAAACCATGTTTTAAAAGATCACAATCATTTGCCTTTGAAACAAGGAGAAGTAGGAGGATGATAGCAATATATAAAACAGCAGATGATCTGAAGAAGCGAGCTTGGGAACACAGGATTAAGCAAAAATCAATGGTTTAGACAAAGGCACACATGGTTAATTTGAATTCGTTCACTTCTAGTTTGGATAACACAGTGTGTATCTCACTTTCACTACTCCAACCTCAGGCACCAAGCATCTGGACTTACCCACTTTTTCAGTCAATGATTCTCATGGAGAGAAAATTACAAAGTGGTAGAAGGGAATATTGTTGCCACAGAAAAAATAATTAGACCGTAAAAATCATTAACCCGGAGTTGTGTTTACCATTAATGCTCTATCAAATGTTGATTGTGTGACTAAGCTGCCGAGTAGAAGAGCAGCTGTAACCACTACCCAACAATATAAACAAGACCAGTATTGCTGTGAAAGAAAACATGAAATGGATAAAAATGATCCAGAAGGTACTTTCATATATAAGTGATGAAACTGAGAAGGTTTTTAGACCTAAATCACTGAATAGATTTTCCTAATTTTCTGGTACAGAAATGATTTAAAAAAAATCAGTGCTGTTAAAAAAATTGTTAAATGTTAAAACTGCACAGAGAGACATGTTCCAAAGATTCAGAAGTTGTTTGTGCCCATTTAATTTGAACTTACCTTAATACATTTTAGAAACAGCAGTGTTTTGCTTGGTATGAACATGTCTGCCAAGTACATCCACATGAAATATCTGCTTTCTGCTATCCAGTAGCCTCCATTCAACTTTCTTCGTTGTCGTCATGGCAATAAGGCTGTTTTTGACACTGCCATTAATGAACTCTGAGGATGAGAAAGGTCCTTCTCCAACAAAGAGTGACACCGCCACAAAGCAAATTAAATTGCTCTGACAAGGTATCTATTGAGAGTGAGTTCACATGTCACTGGAGCTTTTAGGATCTTATTGATGACTTTGTGGCTGCCAAAAGTCATACAGTACTACTGTTGTAACAGGTTTATGTTTATAGACGGTATTTGCCTGCGCTGTTTGATGACCCTAATACTGATATATTCTGTCATTTTACCTTGACAGTTGTATGTGCTATTACTCTTCTGTCAGTGAATTAATGAAGGTGTGTCTGTCAGTAATCATTTCTTATCTCTAGAACACTATAATGTATATGCCATAAACACATAACTAGATGACAACGGATTACGCTACAGGTAAGTGATAAGAGCAGTTGACAGGAGTGGTTGCAAATCACAAAACAGACATAGTCCAGCACATTCTTCTGGGTGATAGAGGCTGAAGTAAGGGTGCCCCAAACTACATAGGCCCATTTACAGTCATTTTGCTGTCCAAAACCAGCCCTACTACATGCAGAAGTTATAAAAGATATCAAGAAGGCTTCTTTCAAATACCAGACCTTAATGTGCATTATGCCTTACATCAAAAGATCTCCACTCTGGTGCAAGTGGCTCACTGATTCTAAACCTATATTCTAAACCTGAGCTCTCAGCTCAGAGCTTCTTGGCTGCATAGAAATGTGAGTTTTACTTCCCCTGAATTAAGGGGCTGAAATCAGTCTGTAGCTTTATTATTTCTAGAAAACAGAGGGAATGAGGTGAGCTATAACAGACAGCCTGACCACCTGAGGTGGTGGATGGTGTAGATTTGGATGAGGGAGTTCTCCTTCCATGCCAGTGTCCCTGCAGGAGGCTGCAGGAGAGACTGTGTTTCCAGAACACTATTTAAGTTTTCTTACACTGTGTAGGCAGCTCGATCTGTCAGGTTTTACACACATGACACTCCTCTGTCTTAAGCAACCATGTACCTTTGTTCAGGGCCAGCCTGTCTTGCAGGCAGTCACTGTCCCTCCTGGTGACTCTGCGGTACCTACGAGCCAAAGAGGGGAAACCTTATCCTGCCCTGGAAGGTGTGTTAGCTACTGTGTGTTATCCTACACCCTGTCTGTGTGTTAGCTACTGCACAACAGTGCAAGTGCTGCAGGAGTTTGTGCCTATACATCTTGTCTGCTATAACCTAGCTTGATAAAAAACGTCACTGTGCAAGACTTTTTCTTTCCCGGTCAGGGAAAAATTAGTAAAGCTGAAGGAAAATGTGATCCCAGGGATATTTCCGAGGAGATTACTGGATAGCAGGGTACATGGAGCCATACATGACTTTTGGCAGTGGTAAAATCATCATAAGATATTAAAAGCTCCAGTGACATATGAAGTCACTTTCATTAGATATGCAGTCATACCAAGTCCTAGTGTCCTGAAGTTCCTCTTACTTGGGGTCTCACAGATACTCTGACAAACAACCAATTTGGGTTTGTTATGGCACAAGTAGTTGGACAGTGCCCTTAACAACATACTTGTAACTTTTGGTCAGCCCCGAATTGGTCAGACAGTTGGACTAAGTTGGACTAGATGATCATTGTAGGTTCCTTCCAATTGAAATATTCTATTCTATTCTAGCCCAGCATGGGCTTTCTTTCATGGGGGAAACCAAATGCTAGAGCTAAGCTAAAGAGCACCTTGCATCTTGCATCTTTGAGGCACCCTGATGGGACAGAAGGGAGAAGCCTCTGCTACTATACTGTCCAGGCTTCACTGCCACTGTGGAGAGTTGAGCAATGAGTGAGGTATGTGCTGAGGTGTTAGAGTTGCCAAAAGAACTGGGGAGGTACATGGGAGACGCATGAATGATTTGGATAGTTGACTGTGATAACCAATGTGAACCTCTGGGCTGCTTAATTGGCTACCCATTGCTGGCCAGTGTACACAAGAGGCATCAATGATGAATTAACCTGGGAGATGTCACAAATACTGAAGTGTTCTTCATCAGCAATCAAGCTTTTCCATATTCTTTTCAAGCACATTTTTGCTCTTCCACCATCTACTCCCACACAACGAAGACTGATTTGGAGTCCACACTATTCTGATGTGAATCATCTCACCCAGGGTTGGTTGCCAAGGATTGTTGAAGAAGGGTCAGATGTGTAGATGTCCTACTGTTTCATCCTTCTTCAGTTATATTGTGCAGAGCCTTCAGAAATGTGCATGTTCTGCCTTAAAGCAGCTTCATGATATTGTGACTGGTGCTGGAAAAAAAAAAAAACCACAAATGTTTGAGCCATGGATTCAAGGTGCTATATAATCCAGAGCAAGCCATTCAGCTTTATTGAGCTTCACTCAGCTTAGCTAAAAATCTGGATAATAAAGCAACTCTGCACTGATGACTAGATAGATACTGCACCTGAAAATTCGTTTTACTAGAATATCTAATGTGGTATACCTTATGTGAGGTTATGGATGGATGTCAAGGGGATTTAAATAACCTTTGGTGCTTTTCTATAACATTATCTTTTTCAAAAAAGATGTAGATAAAGCCTGCACAGTATCTAACTAAATAATGTCATTGCAGGCATCAAGAAAAAATTCTCATTGTTAAAGAAATATCATGACTCATAACTAGAGTTCCTTTTCATTATTTGCTTAAGGGCTGGAGAGTACAAAAGATATATTCATGGCACACTTCAAATTCATGTTGCTTATTCATTTTATTTTTGATTGAACACATGAACCTCAGAAAAACTATGCTAATCTTTTCTGCTGGAACTGATCTGCCCTCAGTCTTTGTGTGTGTGTGACACTGCTGGTAACCCCTATTTCAAAAAATAAATACATTATCAACACACACGGGAGGTGGCATTTGAAAGCTCATCTTTGTCTTTATAGTTGGTCTTCTAGTCAGATTGCTTTACTCATACAGAAACTCCCTCATTTTAACGTCCTTGCAGGAACTGCTAAATTGTTCTGTCATGTGCTTCTTATGTAAGCAAGGCTCCATTTAATAAGCTGGTTCTACACTAGTGAAAGTGGTGAAATCCAGCATGAAAAATGGTGAAAGAAGAAAAAACAGAACCACAGAATGACAGAATCATCTGGTTGGAAGAGAGCTTTAAGATCATCAAGTTCAACTGTACACCCTGCACTGCCAGCATCCCTAAATGAAGTCCCTCAGTGCCACATCTACATGTCTTTCAAACACTTCCAGGAACGGGGACTCCACCACCTCCCTGGGCAGAATGTTCCGATACTTCACAACCCTTTAGGTAAAGAATTTTTTCCTAATATCCAACCAGAACCTCCCCTAGTGCGACTTGAGGCCATTTCCTCTAGTCCTGTCACTTGTCACATGGGAGAAGAGTCCATCTCCCATTTCAATACAACCTCCTTTCAGGTAGTTGTGGACAGCAATAAGGTCTTCCTTGAGCTTCCTCTTTTCCAGGCTAAACAACCCCAGCCACTCCTTGTAAGACTTGTTCTCTACAGAATCATCTGGTTGGATCACACATCCTGCAGTTCTGATGGTAAAACATGGTTTTGCTCTCTGGGTCCATTTTATCAGTATGTCCACCCCTATGCTAATTGGCTGTTTCCTTGGCATTTGAAAAAGAATTTGAACTGAAAAGTAAATAATAAACCTGGTACCTGTTTTCTGCCTCCTTCATGGGGACTACATTTTTTGTTTGTGACAGGAATGGCTTTTTGTAGACTAAATTTATAGTTCTCAACTCAAATTCAGAAGAATGGAGAAAAAAGTAAAATGAAAGATCATGGAAGAAATCGTAGAATTGTTTCTTGAAGCCTCGAATATTATACAAACTTATATTTCAATAGATAGATGAAATAAAATCAAATGAGACAGGGTCCTCCATGCATTGCCTATCATCAGGACTTCAGCAGTGAGGGTTCAAGTAAGCAGTTATTAGAGGTTAAAAATCCTATAGGAAAAGATTTGGGTCTGCTGGAGATAATGATGGACATGAGGTGACAATGTACTGCTGCTAAAGGGTGAATGTCATACCCAAATATCTAAACAGGAGCACAGCCTGAAAGATACATGAAATAATCCTCTCCTCAGGACTGGAAAGGCCTCAGAGGTGCCCAGCTTATGGTATATATAGGATATATGAGATATCTGGGAACTGCGCATCTTGAAGGATCGTGGTCTCACAAGGATCCAGTGCAGGCAGTGATGGCAGAGGAATGTGCATGCTCAGAATTTCAGAAAACAGGAAGTGGTCTCATTCAGCCCAGAGGTGAGAAGGTCACAGGGACATGTGACAGACCCTTGAGCTATGTCAAAGAAGAAGGGGTCCGTGACTCAAGGCAGGTTTGGAGCATACCTTCTCCCTGGAGATGAAGGAGTCAAGGGAAAAGCCCCTATGGCCCATGGCCTGCTTCACATTTGGGAATTTCTTTGTTTTCTGTCATATAGACCTCTGGACATTTATATCACGGAACGTGCCTGAGAAAGCAACATCAGAGGGCCCATTTTGCTGCAACCTCATGATGGCTCTCCCCAGGCCCGACAGGAGAACAGCAATATATTGCTCAGTCTTCCAAGGTGCATCTCTCATGCCTATGCCTACTTCATCCTCTTGCACAATCCATCACAGACAAGCTGTCTTCTTGACTCAACCCTTCCAAATTGTGACAGCAACTTAAAAATCCCAAGATGTTTGAAATAATACATTTAGGTTCCTTACATTTTGATTTTCAAGTGTTATGGGTGACGTCTGCACTGTCAGCTCAGAGCATGTAAGCCTAGTACAGACATGTTCCCACTTAACTTACGTACCAATTTTTCTATCTTTTATCCATCATCACAAGAAACTTATTTGGTCCTTTTTTTTTAAATAAAAGGTGATCAAAGTTTGCCCGTCTCCAATAAAGACCTCAAATCTCCAGTTTCGTGACTTGGAAATTCTGTATCTGAAGTCTCCAGGTACTGTATAATGTACGCTTCATTTCAGGAGTTCTCCTATTGCCTTCAATCTGAATGGCGCCAACCCTCAACTCAGCAAATAGGACACTCATGAGCCCAAGTTCATTCTTATTCAATAAAAGTCTCACACTACACTATGCTACATCCTATGCCTGAGAGCTTTGTTGAATACAAAGAAATTTTTGAGCTGGCACCTTTTCAGAAACAGCCTCCTGGCTACAAAGAAACAAATTGCTTTGTGTGTTGGCTCTATTTTTGCCTCCTTCATTTAAACTACAGTTTATTTCTTTCTCTGCCCTTAGGTTTGAACCTTTTGGAGTTGAGATCGTCTTTGATGGAATGTGCCTTGCACAGAGCTACTAAAAGTGCACAACAGTGCAACAGAAGTTTTAACTAAAGGCAACGAAAGGACTTTTTATCCTGCTTTAAAAACATGTCTTAGAAATAGAAAAGAATGAGAGATAGACCCATTAATGAGAAAGGGCAAACCATTAACTATATCTTTGAAATTATTTTAATACTTAAACAAAAAAATGTCTTGAATAAGAAAACTCGAGTATGTGCAATCAGGAAGTAATATAAATCTCCTAAGTAAACACTGAGGTTGAAAGGAACAGGTATGATATAGGTCAGAAAGATTTAATTTATGCAAATCAGTAAGACGAGATTATAGCATCCTAAACTGTAAATGGAAGTACTTGATGAGTTTATTGAGTCCCTAAATTATTTCTGAGCTGTTCTGGTGAGTTGGGAAGATAATGAGCAATGGGCAAGAACATGGGACTTGTCTACATTCACATATATCTCAGAGATGGAGGCTCTTGTGCTACTGGCAGTCAGACAGGTAGTGGATGTGCTGATTTCTTTGAAGTTTGTATTCTTTGAATGGTGTCTCATTTTCCCATAGACAGGGATAAAGTCAGTGGGAAATACTGAGGCAGGAATTCTTTAAGAAGAGAGCCTGAAGCTTTTAAAACCTGAACCCTTGAGTAGACTTGAAGAAATTGGTTAATGTAGGGCTCCAGAGGGGTTGGTGCATGTGAAATGAAGGGCTTGCTGGCACACCTGGGGCACTGAGAGAGGTGAAAAAGCTCTCTCAAGCTACTTTGGCCAAACCAACATTTAAAATCCCATGCCAATGACAACAGAAGGTTTCTTGTGTTGGTTTGTGAGGCAATGCATTTCACCTCTTCTTTCCATCTACCATCTGCCACCAGGACAAACTTTGTAAGGTGGAAGTGGCACATGTGACAGGCCCTGGGGACAATCTGCTTTTAAACAAAACCTTTCGTGGTAGGTTTTAAGGGTAGAAACTCTTGGGGGATGCCGGTTGCCTTGATAAAACTCTTCTACAGGCAGAGCAGTGAGAAAGAGGACAAAACTCTTCTCTCTTCCCCATCACAGCAGTCAATATCCCTTTATTTAGGCTGGCATGTTGTTCTTAATTGCTTCAGTCTGTGCTCATGGAGGCTGACTCTATAATGATGTGTTTGTGATTCATTATATAAGTGATAGTGACTAATGTCATTTTGCATGTCATCAGGGGATTAAACACAATTCACTCAATGCACACAAGAAACTCCACTATAAAATTGTATTTGTAATTGTTGCTGATGACAAATGTTGGCCTCTAGTGTCAGACAAATCTGAGGGCTTCCTGGAGGCCTGCCTATTCCCTTGAAATACCCAATTAATTAACATTTTGCCTATAATAAGTGGTTCACAAAAGTAAGCCTCAGACAGGCATTACTGTCCATGTTAAATAAATGACTGTTCCTCCTTTGTACCTCATCATGTTATGAAAATATACTGCACATACCTCTTTTCAGAGTGGTAGTCTTCCTAAGCTCTACTAGTGTGAAAGTTCCGAAAAGCACGGAGAATGATAGTTGGAAACGTGGGTGCCGAACACAGCAAAATGCACCAGCAGTGTCTGAGCGCTGTGTTCATTCTTGTATTGATTGATATCAAAGGACTGGAGCTGTCAGGGGGATTTGTTGTTCTTTGGGATTACACAAGATGGGTTTTTTTTCTGAAATATTGGCTTTTTCCCTCTCCTTGATATTTACAGAGCTGCTATGTGATTTCGGCTCCTTTTCAGTACAAATAAATTTTGGGGTATGTCTGCCATTAGCAGGGTATGGAGTGTGTCCTGGGGTCTGTCATGGAAC
Source organism: Buceros rhinoceros silvestris (assembly GCF_000710305.1). NCBI lineage: Eukaryota > Metazoa > Chordata > Aves > Bucerotiformes > Bucerotidae > Buceros > Buceros rhinoceros. The sequence goes on along the minus strand of NW_010397007.1, from coordinate 51,774 downwards.
CCAGTGGGACAGTCCTTCCTGATCTGCTGCTCCGCTGCCACTGAAGAAGTAGTAGCTATTTCCAAATGTCATACAGATGTTCACTCTAAATAGAGAACCTGACTGTCCCACCATATTACATTTGGTCTGAAGGAATATATTCCAGTAAAGAGGGGATCAGACCAAAGGTCTTTTGAAAAGAAACGGGACTTTTCTGCTTTTATTAAAATGAGCCCTGCAGTGGAGGTGTTGGAAGAAGAGGCCTCAGCTGCAATTGTGCAACATGAGCTGACTGATGAAATACCAGATGGTATCTGATAAATTTGTTTCCTGTCAAAGAAAATGCCTCTTTATCCAGGACTCTTAATATTATAGACAAGTAATGTAAAAAAAAAAAAAAAAAAAAAAAAAAAAAAAGACGGAAAAAAAAACCACAATCGACATTCAGCAATGAACTCCAGCTTTGGAAAAAACAAAAAATTAAAAAAAAAAAAAAAAAAAAAAAAAAGGAAAGACGGCATAGCATACTCGACATTCAGCAATGAACTCCAGCTTTGGAAAAGCCTAACAGGTATATCTGAGCAATGCTTACTCTTACCTGGATTTCTGATAGGGACAGATTCAGTTCCTAGAGGAGCGTGCAGCAGAGGGAGATGTTCTCTGGCCCAGATCCTGCTATCCTGCCTTTGAGCGTGGGGAAGAGTCTCAGGAAGCTTCTGGAAGTTTTTTGGGAAAAGAAGACCCCATTCTGCTTTTGAGCCAACCAGCACTGAGTTACGGGTGTTGTGCAAATGGTGATTTGGATTCAGAAAATAATGTGATTCACAAAGCAAGCACTCTCTAGACTATGTTTCTTGGGAAAATGTGGACAAAGCTTTGCCTATTTTGTTTCCAGCTACTGTGTCCCAGAAAAGGGAAAGGGCTTTTTCCAGATGTGCACTGAGACATCTAGGAGTTGGACACCTCAGTCCACGAGATAATGATCTGCTCTATTTCCAAAAAGGATAAACAGACTCTTAAATGGGAAATCAGACCAGATAACTATGATCAGACTGTTCTTCTCTTCATTATTCTTCTTATTCATTATTTTGAATGGATGAATGATTGTATATGATTTGTATATTCATTTACTCATCATAAATCATTAAAGCCAAGGCATTAAATCTAATTTTTCTGATGAAAGGAAGCCCAATGTAGAAATTAATATTTTGCATTTCAGAATCCCCATGCAGTCTACCCCCTTTGATTTATTAAAAATCTATTTTCTCCTGATATTTGTAAATGCCCTCTATTTCCCTTCAATCCTTTGGAAAGAGCCAACCAGGCCTTTTTTGGCTCTCTGTACCCTGGCATACTTATAACTGACTCTGCGCATCCTAGATGTGTTGTTTCCCTCCCTCCCCTCCACTTCCACTACAGCTTTTCCCTTTGAGCTCGCAGTTAAAGGTAACCTCTGAGTAGCTACCTGCACTGCACATTAACGAACTTCTGTCCCTCAGCAGGCGTACTGTAGGGCCAAGCTCGAGTGTGGCTCCTCATTTTAAAACTCCTATTTTACATTCTCGTTCTGTTCTTCTCTATCACTCGGCGTGTTAGTTGCAAGGAGGCTTTTGTTCAAGCCTGGGCAGCTGCCTCCTGGCAGGGGGAGTTTTGAGCGACTGAACTGCTTGTGCTGGTTGCTTGGTTAAAAACCTCCATTTTCGTATGGGTGGAACCAGAGGGAAAACAACTTTGGCTCCAAAAGCATCCTCAAAGAGGTCAGGTTTATTCTTCACCCCAGTCAGAAAATACAGCAAAACAACGGAGAATCTTTCTCAGATGTGAATCCTGTACTGCTCCGTATCCAGACACAGCCAGCGTATTGTTCTTGCGCAAATAAAATGCACTCACAGTGCATTTACTGATTGGAGCTTATGCGACTCTGGAGGAAAGAGTCTTCCCCTGCATCCTGGGGAGGAGGGGACACCCTGATCACCTGTGTTGTGAGCCTATCCCCCTATCCGTGGGCCCTGGGATCCCCTCTACCAGGTGGTCCTGGGACTGTGATGTGATAGCAGACCTGCCCTGGGGAGCATTTTTTAAACAGAATTTATTTATTAATTTCTTTTCCTGAGAGTTTAAGCAACAGCACACTTTTCTGTGAATTGCAGCAGACCAGAAGCTCTCTGTTGAACACAGAAGTGCTGACTGCTGCACTGCTCACCACGCTTCCTGAACAGGTCCACAATGCTTTTCCACACTGAACCTATCTTATGATGGGCTGTCGCAAATGGGAGGAGATGCCTGTCACAAGCCTCCCTCCCTTGAGGCACCTCAGAAAGCAGCATAATGATTCTCCTAACATTAGACGAGTGTGAAGATATTGCCACCAGTAGGTATCTCAAAATGATATCCAGCAGCCCAGAATAGATAAAAGAGCGTTGCTGTAGTGCAATAGAAAAATCCTCACCTTGTCCTCTATAGTTCTGTATAGTGTGTGCATGTTTGGTTTCCTTGGAGCCCAGAAATCTGATGTTAAAAAGACGTCACACAGGCGTGTGTGTGCTTCTGTATCAAACCACTTATTCACATCAGAAAGAAAATGTGCTTTGGAAAGATTTATTCTCATTAAAAGAAACAAGTTTTATCGGGGGAAAAAATTGTGTTTGGCAGCCCACAACATTTGATTGCTGTAATGGTAGTGACGGCAGTAATCTTTTTTTTTGCCGTGCTGGTAAATGGAAGTATCCAGCAAAGATAAAAGGTTACCAGCTGGGATAACTATCCTCTAATTAGTACTGTAGATTTTGGGGGGAATTTAGAAATATTGTGATGTAGCCTCTTAGATTTGTTATAAATAAGACCAAACAGGAACAAGCAAAGTACTCAACATATGAACTGCAGTACCTATTCTGAGGAGCTGATCAGCCTTTTGGAGCAAAACACTCAGACTTCATTGCATTGGGAAGAGAAGTAGCTTCTTCTGAGGGCCGCCGTTCACAAAAATCAAACCAGTCTTAAGCCTTTTACTTGCTCCTGAACTGGTTGATCAAAATATATGGCCACTGTAGTCATGGAGTGCAGAGGTACCAAAGCTAATTTTCACTTAGGTAACTCAAGGACTGGTAACAGCTTAGGAACAGGAGGACAGAGAACCAACAGTCCTGGTCAATTTTCACAAATATTGCTGAGTTTTGTCAAGATTTTTACTTAGAAACTACGAATTATGAAGTATGAGGAAGGAGAAATATTCCTATAGGGGAGCGTCACTACTCTGAGAAATCAGATAATAAAAATTTGAAGCAATTAAACTTAACTGAACTTGGACTGAAAACTATGGCAGCTCAGGAGCTGTGCATAAGCAGATCAGATGTCTTTGCCTTGGGGGAGCAAAGTCCAGGAATGGGTCAGCGACAGCTTCAGTGGTCTAATTTCAATGCCTGTGAGAGCCCACCCTGGCTGTTGGTGCTAATAAATCACACAGTCGCCTCAGCCCATGTCTCCTGTGAGCTGTTGCCAATATTTTGTTTGCAAATGCCTTCAACTTTCCCAGTGCAATCAACTGGTGACAAAAGCTGAGAGCCAAAGAGTGGCTGTTCCCAAAGAAGAGACATAGGACAATGGGGACAATTTTTGCACTGTCATCAAGCATCTTGGCTGGGCAGACATGCTTCAACAGCCTGGAAACAGACATATTCCTGAAATCATCAGAGATACAATGTGGAGAAGGAGGACCAGTTTTGAAAGGCTGTACACTCATCTTTCTCTTTATTCATCTCTTCCTTTAGCCCCACATGCTTTTCCTGAAGTGATGTGCTTGTAGTTGAGGGCAGTTTAGCCCATCTACCATCAGCAAAAACTTCTAGAGTACTAGATAAAAGTAGCTGATGGTCAGGGCAGTTGAGTGTCTTTCAAGATAGGGTGAACTGCCCAGGCATCACTTCTAGCCTGGACAGCATCCTCTTACTTTTGGGTGGGTGTGATTTTTGTATTTGAAGCACAGCTGCAGGCCAAAAACCTTGAGACTGCCCTCCTATTGCATCAGTTCAAAGCCAGGAAAGACCACACAGGAGCTGCTCAGGGTGACAGGCCTTGGAGGCCACAAAGAGGCTGCAGCCATGACTCCGTCACCTCCTTGCATGCTGGTAAAACCGTGGAGAGCAAGACCTGCAGCTCCTGGAAATTTATTATTCTTCACACATATTTAGAGAGCAAAGATCAGTCTGGACTGCACTGCAAAAAAACCTTGAGGCTGCTTGTGGTCAGACTATACCTCTGAGTGCTAATCAGAGCATCGTCTTTAAAGAAGTGCCTCAGTCTGCTATTTTTAGACTGTAAGTAAGGTAAGAAAGATTTTGCCTTTGGTCAGACAGGAAAAACACTTCTGAAGAACCAACATGTCAGAGAGGAGGATTCTTGGCCCCATGTGTAGGCTGGCAGTTCTTAAAGTTTTGCCCAATGTGAGCCCTTTAGCAAATGGGATAGCAGGATGAGACCCGTGGTATTAAACATGCAATTGGAGGACTGAGAGGGCTTGAAACTTGTTCCATTTAGGGGTGCCCTGCATTGACCTTAATAGTGAGACTGTCTACCAAGGAGACTAACACCACCCACAGTTTAAAGACCATGCCCCTCGTGTTCAGATAGGCCAGGTGGCCTCAGCTCCAGCAACGTCAATTCCCTTCTCCTATTTCTGACCTGCCCTCTTCAGGGAGTGACAGACACTGGTGCAGATGTGATATAAACACAAAGAATTATACCACCAGCAGTTCTTATGCAGCCAACATCTGCCCCTCTCTTGTGAAATGCTTTTTAAACAAGAAGAAATGTAATGCTCAGGAGATCTAAATGCACCATGGGCAGGGGGGAGGTGGAGGTAGAGAAAATGGGATGGAGCATTTCAAAGCCTGTGAGAAATCTCCACACAGAGTGCTAGGACAGCTTACCTCCTTAGAAGACCCAGTCTGGGTTTCTTTTTGTGCCAGTGGTGTTACAGAAAGGTGAGCAGATTAAAAACTCTAAACTCATTAGGATTATACCTATGTATAGGTAGAGGGATTCTGTGATCGACACCCATAAATCAATCCAGGAATTTACTGGCATTTAGACCACACTGCACAACAACAGGCTGATGTGGCTTCTGCCCACTGTGCTATTTACTGAGGAGACACAGGCTTTTTTGCATGTTTCTGCAACAGTTCAGCATGAATACGACTCCTATGGAGAACACGTTGCTGTCCCAGGATGGATGGTTGGGTTTGAATTGTCTTTGTCTGAAACTGGCCCCAATATCCGGGAAATTAGAACCCTTGGTGACTGCTGTGGCAGAAGCGGTCAAACCCACATTGTGCTGGTGTTCAATATCAGTTGCTATATACAAATCTGTTAAAGTAGTAGTTTTTACCAGGCAGTTGTATTGCACAGAAGGGCTGTGCTCAGCTCCTGTATTTCAACTACGCTGAAGCACACCTGCATAATGCACCCCAGACTGTGTGTGCATGCAACCAGGCTTTCATGTATTTAAGAGAAAAGGGGGAGCCATCACCATCCACTCCTGGAGGGCTTGAGACCTTTGCGGGCATTTTCCTGAAGCAGGAGAAACTGGTTTTGCATTGAGTTCACAGTGCAAATGCGGAATGGGTCTTCATGATGCCGGATACATTTGGTGCTTCTCCCTTTTGACCATCCCAGGCAGGAGTTTAATTTTACCTTTTTGGCACTAAAGGAGTCAAAAAAAAGAATGCAGTATCTATGACCGAAAACAGGACAGCCTAGCTGTCATTGTGATTAAAGGCAGTGAAGGATCTGATCCTATTTTTGGAAAGGACTTTTACAGTCTAACTATAGGATAGTCAAGAATTTACTTTTCACACATTTTAAAAAATAAATCAATCATAGTAAGTAGTTTTTGTGACTTCCTACTTCAAAATAATATTAATAAACGGACAATGTTGGTCCACCATGGTGCGTTTGTCTCTTACTTGAGAGTAATATGAAATAAGAAAGCCACAGAAATAATCTCAACTTGGCAGGTAAGCCCCTGTTATTGGTGTATCTCAAGCTAGAACTTCAGGTACTGAATTTAGCAAAGCAGAAACTATCTGTTGTCATGACTTTCTGTGCTGCAAGTTTAGCCTCATCTTAGAACACCACACTCGATCCAGAGCTTACTCTCTTATCTGTATAAGAAAATACATACTAGGGAAAAGAAAAAATTGGGAGTTTACAAGATTTCTCTGCTTTGTGGGATGGTGGGTATTAGCACCTTTGCAAAAAAGAACATGACTCTGCCTATGCAAATCAAGCCCGTGCGCTGCAGTCCCATGCCCAGTTTGTGTTTTGTCTCTGATATAGGCCAGGTTACTTCTCATTCTAAACATATAAAGCTATGTTAAGGGTCGAGGGCCGAGGCAAATAACCCCTCAAATTTCCTTAACGATTCTCCTCTGTCTTATTAAAGACAGAAGGAGTTTAGGGGAGAAAAGAAGAAATTCACACCTCGGTCTATGTTCGGAAAACTGAAACAAACTTTCAATAGACGATAAAACTACACAACTATATGCTATTATATATATATATAGGCACAAACCGAGAAAAAGGGAAAAAAAACGAAGCAGAGAGGACTGAGATAACCAGAGTTCTTACGCAGCCTGGAGCAGAATTCCTCTCGCGGCGAGGGAGAGAGGGGGTGGGGGAGAAAAACCCCCCCGCTCACAGCCGATTTACTAGCAGGGAAAAAGCTCTCTGCACGAAAGCAGCCAGGGAAATCGAATAGTCTCACCCGATTCAGACGGAACAGGACCCACGGCAAAACAGTTTGGAGTCCATAGTCCTCAGGGTTCCGGGGGTGCAGCCCTCAGGTCTCGGGCCCGGTCGGGCCTGGTCAGGCCTGGCCGTCAGCCAGCAGAGTGTCAGGAGCTCTCCCTCCAAACGCTGCCCGGAGGCCGAGAGAGCGACCCGCCCCCGGCCTGCTGCTTTTGAAGGCTCCCGACGTAACGTTACATTCACCTGACTCTCCTAACCAATTGAATGTGGAATTATTGCACTGCATGGAATAATGCTATTTGTCCATTCCCCAAAACAAGGAAGCTTCAGCTCAAACCAGGACAAGCTCATGTCCTCATATAAAGCTACACGTGTACACATAATTTTAATAATACATCACTATATGTATTTATGCAACTCATTGGAACGATATAGGATATGTAGGGTGTTTTGGAACTCGATATTTATAACTGAAAATAAACAAATGAGAGCAGTCATGAAAAAAGAGAAGTGCTTTTCTCTAAAAAATAGGAAAGCCTGTTTTGAACTATTAGCTATTCTAGAAAATTAGCAATTCTAGAAAAACCAAAATTCACCCTTTCCCTTATTACTGCCAGTATTAAATGTTTATGGTGTCTCAGTGTCACCATTAAAAGCTACTTCATATAAATGCATCACCTGCAAAAATTTAAAAGTTCTAAGTAAAAGGAATAATGCCTTTACCATAGCTTAATCCAAGTGTTAACTTGGTGCCCAAAGCAGAAAATTAAATCTCACTAGTCCATATTTAGAAAAATAGAATTGGAATTCCAGCCACTTCAGTCTTGATTTCTTCTTGTCTTTTGCTATTACTTGCAGCAGATTTGAAAACTGGTGCTTTGAACTAGACTTCGAGCAAATACACTGTTCTAACTCCTACAGTTTGGGGTTACTTTTGGTAGTGTTCCAGCAAGTTATCCACAATCATTTTTGACTCTGAGTCTGCTCTGCTAACTGCAAACTAAGGAAATCATTTCCTAATTTGCACAACTTCACTTACAAAAACATGTACTTTGCAGGTGTCTCTGTAGTGTCAGTTACTGTATATTTTTCTTCATTATGCCTTCATATCTTTCCTGTTTTGTCCTTCATCGTGTACACTAGAATGTCTCACAAGCTACACATTTTGTTCTCTTTGTGTAATGCGTTTCTCATTCACTGCAATTATGGACTTGCTTGTCCATTCGGAATCAGTTCTCACCTGTTCGTTATGAGATTAACCAATGTGAAATGTTTGCTTCGCCATTGGAAGAGACATCTGTGGTCTAATTTACTGTATTTACTAATTTACTCTAATTGTTTAAATTGACATGATTATTTGAAATGACACATAGGTGATTCTCCTTCCCAGGATTTTCAGTATAAACTCTAATGCTTGTTTCCCAGTTTTAGTTAGAGATTAAGCAGAGAGCAAGTGGTTTTATTTCTTGCTAAGGTTCCCCTAGAAAGAAGTAGCATAAAGAAGGCTAAAAGATAGGACTTTAAAATTTTGCAGTGTGACAGAGGAAGGAGTTTCTGGACTATGTGCAACATTGCCTACCAAAATCCTCTGTCCTTCAACACATGGGCACGTACACAGGTGGATATTTCCCTGCGTACACATAGTGGTGCCCAAATCTCCCTCATGCAGCATGCTGCAATACTGCTTCTGCGTCACAAACAAATGGCAAGCACAGTATGACTGCCAGGTTGCTGGATGTATATGTGGCATGTCAACTTTCTGTGATGTGCTCTATTTTGCTGCTATTTTTAATGGGGTGGGAGTATGGGGGAAACCTACACGCATGTGTACAGTAGCGCCTTTTACGCAGTAAAGCCCAACAGTTTATTGCATTGTTATATAGAAAGGAAAGATGCTGTGCATTGTTGGAATGCAGCCAGCTCTTGAGTCAAGATTAGCATCCTGGAAACAGCAAACATTGGCAGCTGCGTACTCCTGAATCCGGTAGCCTGTGTGCAAAGCTGGCAGTACACTCTCAGGCTCTTCTTACACCACTGAACAAGGCAAAGCCCAGCCCACATCCTGGCCCTGAAGTCAAATAGTGTGTCAAACTGTGTGTCCCTGCTACTGACGGATAGCATCCACAGTGTGTACCCTCTCTGGAGTCATACCTGAGCATCATCTGGGAGACTGCTGGTTTTCACAGGATGGCAAGTGAATTAGCAAACAATACAGAGGATGGGAGGTCAGTGCCAAGCCCATGCCCTCCCCACCTCTTTTACTAGTATAGGTGCAACCGGGGTAAAACAGTGCCAAGTTATTGGATTTGACCTAGAGCAACCCAGCTTGAGGCTGAAGGTGATGGGCTGCTTGCCTCAAGATGGCCTCCAGATTTGTCTTCCAAGGATTCATACAGCCTCTGTTTGCCTGAGGTTGTACTTTGCTGCCTGCCCCCCATGCAAAGGGACATAAGAGTAAGTGTATCACTGCCCTGTTCATGAAGGGGTACCTCCACCAGGTCTATACTTACTTGTGTACTTGTGTACTTGTGTACTATACTTAGCCTGTCTTGTCAAATGCACTTAACTACTACAGTTTATCAGCCCAAACTGGAGTCAGGATTTCAGAAAATTTTACATTCAGACTTGCTGACTTTATCAGCTGAACGCTGACTGCACTTCCCTGAACTTACGTAAAGGATATGTAAAGCATGGAGATTGAGATTGATCAGCAGAGCAACAATGGCACAGCAACAAAGAGGAAACATTTCCTACGTGCTGGATAAAGGCCCTTATTTTTCAAGAAGCCTTGATATGGCAAAAATGACACAAAAAAAATAGGAGCACCTGTGACAAAAAATAAAGGACACAAAATGCTAAGACCAGCTTGATTTGGATTGCTTTGAAAGTAGTCTGCTCAGGTTCTAATGTCAACAGATGCCAGGTCTGAAGTCAGGGCTGGGTGTACAGGGATGCCAGGAACGAGCAGGGCTCCTTTATGACCCCATGCATTTCTTCTCCACAGGAACCAATGGGCAAGGAGGGGAAATGTGTGGGGCTGATGGGCACCGGGAGCTCCCAGCAATACCTTTGGAACTGACCCAGCCTTGGCCAGCAAAGAACAGGGTGAAGGAGGAGGAGCTGCTTCTAAGAAACAAAAAACCCAGGTCTTATACAAGTCTGCAGAGGAGAAGATTAGCATGATGTTTCTCAGAACCGGGGTACACATTATGTTTCACTCAAAACCTCTGAATGGAATGGAAATTACTCTCTTTTCTTGACTCATCTGCACTTTCCCGTGAAGCAGAGTGAAGTTTTTAGTGGGAAAAAAGCAAAACCCACTTCATAAAATGGCGACTTATTAAAGCTCTGTTGCCTTTAAAAAAGACTTTCACCTATTAAGCTTTACTCCTTACAAAGCCTAACATTTGTATTGAAAGAGTCATTGAACCCATATAAATGCATCACATGGTAAAACTTGCTATAAATCTCAGGTCAACAACTGAAGAAAATAAGTAGAGGGGCAGAATCTTTCTAGACTATTTCTGAACATAGATACTGTACATAGTCTGTTTTAAAATATGTATTTTATTGTAAAATCATTAATATGTAATTTTATTACCCAAATAGCAGATCCAAAGTTATGAATATTTATCATCACAGTGAAGAGACAAAATTTAACACCAGTTTCACCCTATGTGAAATTAAAGCTAATTCTGCTAGTTTATAGAATTAGGCTCTTATGTTTTCAGAGCAGATTTCATAAACACCACAAGTCAACTCGTCCATTCATCCATATAGGGAAAAGAAAGGAAAATCATCTTTATGCATGTGACATCACTGTTTTCTGGATGACTGGTCTCTGTTGTGCTTAGAAATGGCTGCATATGCCAATTCAGAGCTGCTCTGGAGCCTTGTGTTAATGTGTATCTGCATTAGTATGTCTTTTGGTTACAGTTCACTAATAATACTAAATTACTCTTTGCCAAAATAGGAAGATATTCTCTGAACTAAAGCGCAACAGCATAGACAATTCTGTGACTCAGAGTCTCATTGAAAAGTATGAAGTAATTTATGTCTACTTCACTTCAAATCTGATTCAAGGTGATAGCAAACCCCTCTGTTCCTGATTATTACGGCAACTCAGGTGAAGAGGTTTCAGCTTGTATCTCCAACCAGTCCACAAGAAGGGGGCGAGGTGATTAGCAACTACCTGCCGTAAGAGGAGTCATGGTGTCCATCTCCACCTCCTAATGAACAAGCGCTCTGCGTTTGTCACCTACTAGATTGTCAACGGGTGCTTTTGCAAAGTTTCAGATGAAATCTTCCCCCCCATGAAGCATTGGCAAAATTCCACAGGCACTTAAAAGAATTCATAGACAAAAGAGAGTTGTCACTGATTCATATGCTAGGAAAATCAGCATAATGTAAATTTGAAAACTAGATACTCTGGTATCAAAGACTATAATTTAAAACATTATTAAATTCATTGATGTGACTTTTTCAGTAGAAAATTGCAGTCTGGTTTATATCAGTTTAGAAATTTAATACATCTGCTGTTAAGTATCTAGAAAGCCTTGCATAACTTTCATCCATGAAGAACAGAGCTGGAGTAAAAGCACTAGAAGATGAAGGCAAACCTGTAACAGGGGTGTTGCATGGCAACTGAAAGCTTGGCTCTGCCAGTCAGTGGCAGTTCTTTGTACTTTAAGCTCTATGGTAGGGAAATTAGTCATTAAAACGGAACTCGGATGACTCTTAATTTCTGAAATATAGCTGAAGCGCTGCTGTACACAAAAGCTTGCTTATGAAAACATCTCTTCTTGAACACAAGAGTGCTTTGTGAAGAGCTGGATATTAAAAAAAAAAAAAAATCTAGTGCACCTTAGTCAGAGAAGACTCATTGCTCTTTTTCCCTATCCACAAATGATCGAACATGCAGTCTTGTTCAGACCTCACACAACATTCAATCTGGCCTTAATTTTAGAAGAACAATACTTTCTCTGTTTGGAAAACAAAATATACCTAATAAAATTGTTCGGCCCAGAAATGTTGGGGTTTTTTTTTAACTTGTTCTGGTAATTAGCCAGTCCCATGGAAGACAAAAAATTAGTTACATATGTATTTGCTCGGTTTTTTCACAAAAGTTGCAAGGACTGCAGTGTGCTAATGCTTGCTTGTAAACATCTTTTCTAGTGACTGACCTGTTTTCACAAAAGGCATAGACAAGCAAGAGGGAAAGGTCTTTTAAATTACTTGCTCCTCACTCCTTTTGCTACTAATAAACAAAACCTGTGCTCCACATTATATTTTCCATGTACCCCCTCTGGCTGGTTGCAGGAGGGCTGGGACCTGCTGGTCTAGGAAGGTCCATGTCTGTGGGCAGCTGTGCTTCTCCTGCTCAGAGGGAATTTGGGCAAATTCCCACTGGGAGGAAATCCTGGGGAGGTGGCTGGATATCAGGTCCTTTTCTAGGATTTGAAAATGTTTCTCATGTAACAATGAAGGCTAGTAAATGGAAGACTAGGTATAGTCATTACTGTGCAGAAGACAAGATCAGTTGTGTCCTCTCTCCAGCTTTTATCACGGCTTTCATGGCGTTTGCAGTTTGATTTCAACACTGAGCTTCTGAAGTCTTGTGATTTGTGAAAATTGTATTTATGTTAATGGTTTTGAGCACAGCACATATCCAGAGGCAAACCCATGTGTACCTGGAGAATAGAGGTGGCGGTGACTAGCAAGTATAGGGCTCTGCTTTAGTCATAGACAATGAACAGATGTTGTTGTAGATGTGCTTTTTTATATTTTACTTCCAAAGCTTTAATTTGCTGAATTCCCAAAGCTGAAGTTGCTAGTGGGAGATAAAGATGAAGCAGAGTGTTCACAGAGAGGCCTGGAGAGATGGTGAGAAGAATTTTGCAGAGGGTAGGCAGGGAGGTGGTGACAGAGAGCTCGGAAGTGATGGGGAGGTTAAAGTGTGAATATAGTGAAAGCAGAAACAAAAATAGATTGTAAATGTAAAAGAATTAAATTTTATTTACTGATTAAGCCATTTGTAAGTTGAAATATTTATACATGTTCACACTGTATCATCTTAAATTTCAAATGGGGTGGACCTGTGGCCAGTTTGTTTCCTAACACCTCCTAAAATTCCACATTTCACAGAGAAATGACTGCTCTCAGAACTTGCCGGTTTAAAAACTTCACACATGCTGTAGAAAGAGAAAGCCTGAGTCCTTGCCAGAGTTTCACCAACACCCTTACCATGAGAAAGCCATGCATTTTTGCCAAAAAAAAAAAAAGGAAGGCAAGCGCTTGCAAAGAGACCAGCTCTAAGCATGCTGCATTTCCTTAACCTAGGAAGGCTGAGAAGTTAAGTCAAATAGCGCAGGGGCTGCTGTGGTAGCCATGGCTGTGTCCATGGGGCTTGGGTGCTGAAGTCATTGAGATGCTTTTAAGATTCCTTCCTTAGGATGCTTGCATATGAGTGTTGGAAACCAGCTTCATTTGGATCTTGCCTGCCTTTTTGAAATAAAATGATCTACATTCGTTTAGTAGATTGAGATCAGTCCAAGCAGGTTTTGTTTCCTGTCACTTCACAATGAAACCACATACTTGTTAAGTTTTTGCCAGTGAAAGTTGTTTTAAGTTGAAGCAGTCTCTGGTGCTGCATACGCTGGTGCTGCACATATTTAACTTCCATGCCAAATGTAGTATTGCTGAATTTCTGTGGGTAGAGATATGTGTGTACTATGCAATTGTGCTTTTGTCTGTAGCTATTTTCTCATATTAAGGCAAAGTACCTGGTCAGCAATAGTGCTGTTTTAATTTTTTTTTAATTAAATTTTAAACAATTACTCTATTATGAGTTTGAAATGGCCTAAGTTGGATTTTAATCACAAATCTGATTTCAAGTAAATAGTTCCAACCTGGCATTTGTAAAACCCTGAAAGCAGATTCACCAATGGAAATATTTCATGTGATTTTTTGGGGCAGCTTTGCACAGATTTAAAAGGCAAGCAATTCCCTGAGCAGCAGAATTTCTTACAGACTTGTGTCCCTTCTTGTTTCAGCTAACCCTCTGCAATACTCCAGCTCTCCCTCATGTCCTTTATGGTGCTCCTGCTTGGCAAGAAACAGCAAGCACTGTCACCAGCTTGAGATGGTGTCCTTGTATCTTGGTTTGCCAGCTGCTGCCAGATAATATGTAATGCGTGAATTTGGACCTCTTTCTGCCAGTGAGAGCACTAATTTGGGTTCCTCTTTCAGCAGGCTGTGGGCATCTTCAGAACCTGTAGGAACTTGGTCATCCTCCACTCCTTCTCATTTGTTTGAAAAGCCAAAATAGTTCAACAAGTGTTAGGGAAAACTGTGGTGAACATGTAATGTGACTGTCTAAAACTCACTTTCTTAAGACAGGAAACGAACAAAGGTCTAGTGGTTTAAGCTATTCCTTTGGAAGCAGGGATTATTAACTATAGTAGACAAGAGGATGAAAAAGAGTTATATGTTAAAGCCTGCACCGTCATTTAATTTACCTAGAAAGAGGAAGAGAAAAATGAGGTGACAGGTGGAAAATCAAATAAACTCAAAGGACTGAGGTGGAGTGGAATAGGGGCAACTGAAAGAATAGAAAGTTGGTGATAACAAGTAGTAAAGCGGAAAGAAAGAAATCTGTGCCTGGAGGGAAGTATGTTGGAGAGGTTTGGTTAATCCTCCATCCCCTCTGGGACTTCCCATTGTTGACATTCAAAGAAACCTTCCAGGTGTCCTTGAACATGGAAGCAAGTTGGGGATGTGGTACGGACAGAAAAACAGGGTTGTTGTCACCCTCTGTGCAGTGTAGGTCCAGGGAAGACTGCTTTGATGGGCACCAATGAGCTTTCCAAACATACCATTTGGTTAATCTTTTTTCCTTCCCCCCCCCCGCCCCCTCCCTGTCCTGCCAAAATAAACAACCCACTCCTGTTTGCTCTTTCCCCACTGGCCCTGGTTTGGGTGACTTTAGACTGTTATTTAGTAATTCTGGCCTTACTAAGCCTGGTAAGCCTGGGAATTTTCTCTATTCCCACTTGTCTTCTGAAGTTCTTCATTCAAAAGGAATTCCCAATACATCCCTTTCCCTGTGTGTGGTATCTGGCAGTTTCCACCGTTGTCCCCTCAGGTTGAGGTTGTTCAGCCACTTTTCCCTGTCCATCGCTCTCAGCATCTGGCAGTTTCTCATTTTGCTATCATATTGTCGTCCTGCTGGAGTGTGTGGTGTACTGGAGAAGAGTGAGGGGAATCTAACTGCTGCCCTCTGCTATGGGAAGGGGAACTGTGGAGAAGATGGAGGCCAGCTCTTCTGATAGGTGCACAGCAAAAGGGAAACAGGAAACACTCATGAGTTGCACCAGAGGAAATGCTTGCTGGAGATAGGGGAAAAAAAAATCTTCTGAAAAAGCGTGGTAAAGCATGGAAACAGGCTGCCCAGTGGTGGATCCTCCTTTCCATGAAGGTATTCAACACTTGAAAGAACAAGGCCCTAAGCAATCTGACTTAATTTTTTAGTGTCTTTTGCTGCCCCTCTTAGCTAGCCAGATAGATAGCCAGGCTAGTTAGGTGGTCAAAGCATTCTCCTCTGGAATAGCAATAAGCAGATTTGCTTATCTTCTGTAAATAAGATTTGAAAAGCAGTTTTACCTTGGGCAGTAATGATAACAGTCAGTTGTCCTGTAGACAAGTGTGTTGTCTAGAAGAGGCATCCATATAAAGAGAGAATCATTGGCTTTTTACAGCCCCTGTAGTGTGACTTTTCATAGCTCCAGTTTACTATCAGATCACTGCCAGTTCACAATGTGGTTTTTAATCAGACACACAAGGAATAAATATAAAATCTCCTAATATCCAAAGCGTCAAACAGAATCCATAGTCTGAACCCCGAGGGGCCCCACAACTTGTCACACATGCCAAGAAGATCAGGCAGGTGAAGACTTGGGATTCAGCTGAGCGGTGAACCGAGTGAGAAACAGGCTCATCAATGAATGAGGGAGTTGATTAGGGAATGAATCACTTAGGGAGAAAGTTGTGCAATTAAACTGATAAATTTGGCAGCAAAACAAAAAGCAGAAAGAGAGAATGAATGCAACAATCAATCAATAAAGTAGTGAATCAATTGTCTAGTTAATAAGGTAGTTAATTATGCAGAACAGAGCAGGCAAAGCAGTGTACTTGGTCATTTTGTCTCCAGTATATTTCAGTCACTGCATCATTTACTTGGGCTAGTTATTGTTAATAGAAGCCCCAAATGTTAGACCTCTGAATTAGCATTCTCCTTCCTGTACTGATTTTTAAAGAGAGTAGCTGTTTCTAGACTGTTATCTCTTGCTTCTTTCTATTATTTCAGAAAGGCAATAACTAGCTTATGGACTGAGAGAACTAGTATCTGCTCCATCTGAAAAAGCGTTACTTAACTACCAGCATGTTCTTATTTCCGTGATTTCATGTTAGGGAAGGTGTCTATTTTATGTTACTATGGTATTTAGCTGTCTTTCCACTGTCAACACAAATGTGCTAAGTGCTTTCCAAACTAAAATATACGAACCTTTCTTCAAAATAGTTTCTATTCTGAAAGTATCCACTTTTCCAGAAAACTTCTTTGTGTTGTTCAAACAGGCCTCTGTTTTCTCCCCAATGTACAACATAGAATTAGATAGAGAACTGCCAATTCAGTGTCCTTGCATCCCAAGGTGATACAACACAGTGTGGTGCGGGAGGCAAAGGAATACATGAATCAGTTGCCTTGTAGAAGATAGAGGTGGTGAATTTTCAGAAATTGTCTGAAGCTGGGACTACACCCATGTGGATAACGTCTTTGTCTAGGATCTGTCTGCATTGTTTGTCAGGAGCACTTTTATTGTACTGTTATGATCGGTTTCTACAAAACAGGTCTGCAAGACTGGGCAGTTTTGGACAAGATCCAATAACTCTCTCCATGCCTTGTATGTGAGTTTGATTTGGCCTTCACTCTTGGAGCTGGACATCAGTAAGCCTGAAGGTGCCTAAACCCCATGAGCTCTTCAGGTTTTTTCTTCTGAAATTCCCAACGCCTCTTAAGCTGTGCCTCCAGCCACGTTCACAACTGCCCACCACTAGAAAGAGCTAAGCTGCTGATACCTATCTCACACCTGAGCCTGAGAGAGGTCCCTAATTAAGCTTTTCCTATCAAAGTCCACAGATGTCCTAACCCAAGGCCAGTCGCTCACCCCAGAAACCAGATCTGCAGAAAATGCAATTCAGGATGTTGCTCACTCTGTTCAGGTCAGCAGTCGTGGTGTGACGCCCATCTGCATCCAACAACTATTCTATGTAAAATACAGAAATAATCCTGTCAGCAAGCCTGAAGGAAGGATTAACCAGAGTTTGAAGTGCTGCAAAACCAGTATTTGCCTTTAATCTATGACTTAATACTCGGTTGAGTTATGAATAGTAGTCTCCAGGGCTTTTTTTTGTTTGTTTGGTTGGTTGGTTTTTTTGATAGGGTCTTGAAGATACTCCTTAAGGACGAAGATGGAGTGTCAGAAGGTGGGATAGCTATTTTGTGAAACACTGCTATTGGTGACTGGATAGTCCTATTCTAGTGTTTGTGAATTCAAGCTGTTTTGCAGGGCTTGTTTGGCTTCACTTATATAGTTTCCAGGGTTGTTAGGTGGCACCAGTTTGTGTTCTGAGATGTTCATAACAATGAACCTTTATTTACTGCTTTTTTTTTCTGAAATTGTGTTGGAGAGTTTTACATTTACCGCACTGGCCTGATATCGCTCTGTTCAGGAAAACTAAGTAAATTTGTCCTTCGTCCTGCTAATAAATCAGACACAGAACAATCTTGTTGCAAAGTTTCAGCTAAATTCTGGTCTATTTAGGGGACATCTCTTCCTGAAACTTGAGACAGCTGTTAACAGTTAGTAATCTATTCATTACTTCTATCTGTGGACTGAAATAATTTTAACCATCTCATCTTGTGGTTTCACTAAAGATTTCCGTTTGCCTTTTAAAATACCCTGATATTGTTTTGATGGAAATACTTCATGTGCGGGCAGTAACTTTTGGAAGGAAGTTGAGGCAAAACATGGTACAGAAATTCAATGCTCTCTGCTACTCTATTTCTTGTTGACTCAGCTGTGCAAGAGGCCCCTTTGCTGAAGTGTCAAACACTTTGAAATTATTAAGCAGATATGAAGACTTCCATAAAAATTCCGGTGACTGCACTTGAATCCTTCCAGTATTGTATGTGACAGGTTGGAGCCTGCCTACAGCATGCTGTCAGATGCTTACACATGTGGAACGCACTGGGTAATTGTTTCGTGTCTCCTTCCACGAGCTGATCTACCTAAAGGGAAAAGCATTTTTACTCTTAGCTGACAAGGCATTCATTTTTCTAGCTCAGGAAGTCAGTGTTTGTGGCTTTAAGCTTTTATTGTTGTTAATTCCTCCTAGTCATATTCTGAGGACTGAAAGACTTGTAAGCTTTGCAAATGCTGCCAGTAAGCCAAATTTGTCGTGCACAGTACAAACACTGTAAAGAGGAGCCTGAAGAAGCTATCAAATACGTTGTGTGGGACAGTGAGGAGCATTATGGGCTTTATCTGGGCCATATACAATATACTGCTCAGTCACTGTCACTTTTTAGAAGTGCACAAGACCATGCAGAAGGATAAAACAGTGCAAAAGCACACTGGCAGCCTAATCAGAACATGGCTTATTACAGTAGAGTGCCGATCTATAAAGAACTGCTGGGTAATATCAGCTTCCTGTTAATCCCCTAACAATCAGATAATGGTGAAATGTTGATTTATTCACTGATTTACTCTTAGGTAGATTGAAATAATGGAGTAAAATGAGCCCATTTAGACTGGTTCTTAAATTGAATGCTCTTAATTGCATTTGAAAGAATAGAGCGTAATGCATTTGAGTATCCCAATGACCCTGCTAATCTCTGCAATTAGTTAACTATTTTAGAAAGGAGGCTACCTTACATGTATTTTTATCTTAAAAACTAGTATATATTTTTCACATATTCTATACATGATTCTCTACTAAAGCCATTACCCATGTAAAACCTTCAATTTTACTCTGATACTACTAGCTCTCTGTGTAAACTTGCAATAGAACAGCTCAATTACTTTATTATATTTCCATTTAATTATTGAACTAGAATTCTGAAATTTGCACACATTCATTCTGGGTCACAGAGTTCAACATAGAAGGGAATCCCAGATTACACATTCCATTAGAAATTATCAAAAGGCCATCTGTCTTTCTTACTGGGTTTCAATCATTTAAGAGCCTGAGGATATTTAGGCAGGAAAGGAGAAGTAAGAGAGAAAAGATCTTGCAGTAAAAATCTGAGCAGGTCGCTTGCAAGTTTTGAAAGTTTCTAGAGGGTTAGAAGCCAATTGTAATTTTGCAAGAATCACCTGCTCTGCTTAATGTTTTTCACCCTAATGTTCTTGGAGAATCACCTTTAAAGAGACATCTCAGGAAAGACTTGGTGAGCTCCTGGCTGTTGAAGCTCCTGGCTATAGACCTGGCTATAGAAATAAAGCAAATGAAGGAGGCAGGCAGGTGCTGAGGATGTGAGCATGCTTCCAGTCAGCAGATCCTCTCCTTGCCTTCTTTCCAAGATGGCCATATTGCCAAGCAGGCACCATTTTAAATGAGAGATCTGTGTTAAACTCTTCAGTGTCTATTTTCATCGTGGTCCGTTTTCGCATACAGCTGACATTACCATATTGATAATGTGTGCAGCTGCAAATGAGAGTAATTGAGAACATGAGTCTGTGCATCTCAACAGCCTGTACCTACTAGTTCCATCTGTTGGGTGTCCCCAAAGCTGAAAGACACAAACCATCTCAGTGCTTTCAACTGAATGGGACTGGGCCGTTACTGTCTTTCTGCCTTTCTGTGTTTAAACACTGCATTTCTAGGGTTTTCCAAATTGAATTATCTTATGGTTATTTGTATCCCTCGCCTCAGATTTATGCAGCACTGTTGTCCTGATGCATGCATGAAACAAGTTCCAGAAAACACCTCAATCTTTCAAAGTAAAACGTGGTGCTTAACACCTGTACAATTAAAAGATCTTTCTGGGAGAGGAGCAATAAATGGTTTATCTGACTCTATGCAAGAAATACTTTAAGAAAAGACTATAGGAAGGTCAGCAAAGATGTCTGTAAAGCTAGTGACACCATAACTGCTGCTAGTTTTCCTTCCGCTTGAGCTCATGGAATCTGTAGAAAAGAAGTGCAAGACAAGATGTAGGGTGAGTAAAGGTACCAGGTGCATCTCTCCAGCTCTGGGTTAGGCTGAGAAACATTCAGTTTCATTAGAATTTGTCAGTAAAAAAGGAAAAACAAAAACAAAAGCAAAAGCAAAAACAAAAATAAAAAACCAAACTGAACTAAAAAACGAGAACAGTAGCTAAGGTTTGCAGCACCATCAGCAGTGGAGAAAACACCTACCCTGCAAGAGCTTCATGAGCTTCAGGAGGAATACAGGCTAATTCCCTTGAGATCAAGCACTATGGACAGCCTTAGGAGCATATGAATGGTGGTAATGGTTGGCTGTCCTCCCTTTGAGAATCTTATGACCCAACTTGATGTCCTGTGAAGTATGCTGTTTGCCAGGAGTCCAAGCCCAAGGTGCTCGTTGCTAAATCTTTAACTCCTTGCTGGCAATTAATATATGAACTTATTAAGATAATTACAGAGTGGTTGAGGTTGGAAGGGACCTCTGGAGGTCATCTGGACCAAACTTCTGCTCAAGCTAGAGCTAGTTGCCCAAGGAACATGTCCAGACAGCTTTTGACTGTCTCCAAGGATGGAGATCCTGCAACCTCCCTGAGCAGTCTGTGCCAGTGCTCAGTCACCCCTGGCACTTCCAGAGTCTCCCAGCACCTCCCGTGTTTCACCTTGTTCCCATTGCCTCTAGTCCTGCCACTGCGGACCACTGAGAAGAGCCTGGCTCTCCTCTTTGCACCCTTCCTTCAGGTATTTATATACATTGATGAGATCCCCCCGAGCCTTCTCTTCTCCAGGCTGAACAGTCCCAGCTCTCTCATTCTGTCCTCATAGGATCGATGTTCAGTTCCCCTAATCGTTTCAGTGGCCCTTTGCTCCAATATGTCCAAATTGTACTGGGGAACTCAGAATGGGACACGGTCCTTGAGGTGTGGCTTCACTGGTGCTGAGTAGAAATGAGGAATTATCTCCCTTGATCTGCTGACAACACTACTAATGCAGTCTAGGACACCATTTGACTTCTTTGCTGCAAGGACACGGTGCTGGCTCATGTTCAACTTAGTGTCCACCAGGACCCCTAGGTCCTTTTCTGTAAAGCTGCTTTCCAGACAGTTGACTTGCAGCATGTACTGGTGTCCAGGCTTGTTTCTCCTCAGCTGCAGGAGTTCACACTTCCCTCTTGAACGTGATGAGGTTCCTGTCAGCTCATTTCTCCAGCCTTGAGGTCCTTCTGGATAGACCAGTGCATCAACCATTCTTTCCAGTTTTGTATCCTCAGCAAACTTGATGAGGGTGCACTTTACCCCATCATCCAGGTCATTAATGAAGGCATTGAACAGAACTTGACTCAGTATTGATCCCCGGAGTACACTGCTAGTTAAAGACCTGTAACTCAATGTGATATTACTGATCACAGCCCTCTGGGCCTGTTAATCTGGTTTCCAACCCATTTCACTGTTCATCCAGCCCATCGTTCAACAGTTTGTCTATGAGGATGTTATTAGACACAGTGTCAAAAGCCTTACTGAAGTCAAGGCAGACGGTATTCACTGTCCTCCCCTCATCTACCAAGTCAGCCATTGCCATTTCATCACAGAAGGTTATCAAGTTGATCAAGTGTGACTTGCCTTTGTTCTTTCATGCTGACTACTCCTAATCTCCTTCTTGTCCTTCATGTCCCTGGAAATGACTTCCAGGACTACTTGTTCCATCACCTAACCAGGGACTGAGGTGAGGCCTGTTGGCCTGTAGTTCCCTGGGTCTTCCTTTTGCCCTTTTTGAAGATAGGAGGGGTAACAGCAAAGGGACAGAGAACACATAAGTAAGATAGATGAATCTAAGTTCCTGATAGCTAATGAAATTCACCATAGTGTATTTAGAGACCACCATCACTTTGGAGGCTGTTGGTGGTATAGTTGAGAACTTCTGGAAAAGGTATGAAGCCCTAGAAAATCAAGAATGGGCAGATTTTGTACTTATTTTTTTTTCTAAAAAAGATGGAACCAGTCAGCTTAACCTCAGTTCCTAAAATTTACTTGAAGAAATACTAAAACTGTTGTCAGGCACCTGTAAGGTACAACTAAAGCAAAATTGTCAAGAACAACTCATGTGGAACCAATTTAATCTTTTCTGACAGTGCTGGCTGATAGGAGAGAATCGGTACCTGTCATCTCTTGACTTTTGTGTAGCTATTACGTTTGACATCCTCATATGGAAGCTAGAAAACTCAGTTCTGGAAAAAACTGTAGCAGAGAAGTGTACACAAATGCATCGCTTCAGGAATAGATACAAATAGTTTGCTGTAAAGATGGGTAATTATGGCCAGCTGAACTACCTTCTCTAAAAAAACCACAGAGCTACCTCAGAATCTTCTTCCCATTGCAGACTTTCTTTCCATGTCCAAACTAACACCTCAGGCTGTTTCCTTCTGTCATTCCCATGGGTGCCTATCTATTTGATCAAGGTCAAGAAGGCAAGAAAGACCTCCTTATGTGCTCAAACACTGTGGAAAATGCAACTAAATTGCTTGCAGGTCAGACTCTTATCCTGGGCATCGGTTCTGATTTCAAACACGTTCCAGATCTTTCTGAGTAAGATGCCTGCCATCTAGTCATTCTGTTCATCTACTTACATAAAATGTCTGGCCGCACACTTGCTGGAATCAGTGCATGTCTTGATTCCTGAATCACCATCGCTCTGGATTTGACAAATACAAGTGTCTTGTCCTCCAGTTGATCATCTAAAATGGTGTTGCAAAGATAGTTTCACAGAATCTCAGAACGGTTGAGGTTGGAAGGGACGTCTTGATCTAACACCTCTGCTCAAGCACGGTCACCTATAGACAGTTGCCCAGGACAACATCCAGACAGCTTTTGAGTAGGTCCCAGAAGGGAGTCTGATTTCCTAGTTTGATGCTTTGATGTTGGCAGTCTCTATATTTCTTCATTGACTTTCTGCAGTCACTGTGTCACATGGTGAAGAAATTCTCTGTTTATTAAGGCTGCTCAATGTCTATCCTCACTTGCCATATCTCTCATACATTGACACCTCCTGTTGGTGTATTTTTCTAGCAGAAATTGGAACTATGAAAATATGCTACTCTCTCTGGGAAACTTAGCAGCCGGAACCCAGCTGCAGCGTTATCGTGTGGGAAATTATATCTCTACTGGCCTTGTTTTGGTAGCTTTAACCACAACATTCACCACGTGGGGACTAACCCCTTTTAACCAATTATAGTGCTTTAAGAGATGTGTGCTGTCTGTGTAACAGAGTCACTATCCAATCACCATGTAGTTAGTCGAGTGGACAAGAGTCTATAAATTGGGATGTAATGTAAACAATAAACGGGTCTCACTAGACACTACATTGGCGTTCAGAGTGATTCGTCCCACTTCAGCTCCAAGCCTGCCGTTTCCTATCACGACACCTCCTATTGGCCTATGGTGTAAGTCTCAGTCTTCAGCCTTGAACATTTTCAAGAAAAACATTTTTCACAGAATCACAGAATCGTTCTGGTTGGAAGAGACCTTTAAGATCATCAAGCCCAACCGTTCACTCTGCACTGCCATGTCCCTCAGCACCACATCTACACATCTTTTAAATACCCCCAGGGATGGGGACTCCACCACTCCCCTGGGCAGCCTGTTCCAGTGTTTCACAACCCTTTTGGTGAAGAAATTTTTCCTAGTATCGAATCCAAAGCTCCCCTGGCACAGCTTGAGGCCATTTCCCTCCGCCACCGCCCTGGGCATCCTGGTCCAATGCTTGCCAACCCTCTCTGTAAAGAAATTTTTCCTAATATCCAACTTAAAGTTCCCTTGGCAGAACGTGAGACTATTTCCTCTTGACCTATCACTTGTAACTTGGAAGAACAGACTGACCCCCACCTTGCTACAACCTGCTTTCAGGTAGCTGTAGAGTGTGATAAGGTCTCCCCTCAGCCTCCTTTTCTCCAGGCTAAACAACCCCAGTTCCCTCAGCCGCTCCTCATAAGGACTTGTTCTCTAGACCCTTCACCAGCTTCATTGCCCTTCTCTGACCATGCTCCAGTACCTCAATGTCCTTCTTGAAGTGAGGGGCTCAAAACTGGACACAGTACTCAATGTGTGGCCTCACCAGTGCCAAATACAGGGGGACAATCACTGGCCTACTCCTGCTGGCCACACTAGTGCTGATACAAGCCAGGATGCTGTTGGCCTTCTTGGCCACCTGGGCACACACTGGCTCCTATTCAGCTGGCTGTCCACCAGCACGCCCAGGTCCTTCTCTGCTGTGCAGCTTTCCAGCCACTCCTCCCCCTTGGCCGCTTCCCAGCCTCCCCTCCCCAAGCCTGTAGCACTGCAGGGGGTTGTTTTGGCCCAGGTGCAGGACCCAGCACTTGGCCTTCTCAAACCTCACACCATGGGCCTTGGCCCATCAATCCAGCCTGCCCAGATCCTTCTGAAGAGCCTTTCTACCTCCAAGCAGATCAACGCTTCTGTTCAGATTGGTGTTGTCTGCAGACTTACTGAGGGTGCTTTTGATCCCCTCGTCCAGATTGTTGATAGAGATCTTAAAGACAACAAGCTCCAATACTGAGCCCTAAAGAGCACTACTTGTGACTGGCTGCCAACTGGATTGATCTCCTTTCACCACCACTCTCTAGGCCCAGCCAGCCAGCCAGTTTTCACCCTTTCCATCCAAGCCATGAGCAGTCACCTTCTCCAGGACAATGCTGTGGGAAACAGTGTCAAAGGCTTTAATAAATTCTAGGTAGACGATGTCCACAGACCTTCCCTCATCCACGAAATGGGCCACCTTGTCATACAAGCAGGACCTGCCTTTCATAAACCCATGATGACTGGGCCTGATCGACTGGTTGTCCTGTATGTACTGTGTGATGGCACTCAAGATGATCTGCTCCATGACTTTCCCCAGCACTGAGGTCACACTGATAGGCCTGTAGTTCCTTAGATCCTACTCCCGGCCCGTCCTGTAGATGAGTGTCACATTAGCCGACCTCCAGTTGACTGGAACCTCCCCAGTTAGCCTGGGCTGTTGGTAAATGATGGAAATTGGCTTGGTGAGCACTTCTGCTAGTTTTCTCAGGACCTTTGGGTGAATCCTATCTGGCACCATAGACTTGCACATCTAAACAGTGCGATAGATCACTGACCATCTCCTCTTGGATTATGGGGGCTTCGTTCTACTCCTTGTCTCTGTCTTCCAGCTCAAGGGGCTGGGCACTGAGAGAACAACTGATCTTACTAGTAAGGGCTGAAGCAAAGAAGGCATTCAGTACCTCAGCCTCTTCCTCACTCTTGGTCACTATGTTTCCTCTCATCCAGCAAAGGATGGATATTCTCCGTGGCCCTCCTTTTGCTGTTAATGTACTTACAGAAACATTTTTAATTGTCTTTTATGGCAGTGGCCAGATTAAGTTCTAGCTGGGCTTTGGCTTGCACAGACTCATGAAATCCTTGTTGTCTTCCTGGGTGGCCTGACCCTTCTTCCATAGGCCACAGGCTTCCCTTCTTGAGCTCCAGCCAAAGCTCTCTGTTTAGTCAAGCCAGTCTTCTACTCCTCTGGCTCGTCTTATGACACCTCAGGACAGCTTGTTCTTGTGCCTTAATGATTCCCCTCTTAAGGATTGTTCTGTCCTTCCTGGACTCCTTTGCCTTTCAGGGCTGCCTCCCTCCCAAGGGACTCTGTCAACCAGGCTTCTAAATAGGCCAAGTCTGCCCTCCAGCAGTCCAAGGTGGCAGTTCTACAGACGCCCCTCCCTATGTCCTACCATTTCATGATCACTATGCCCAAGACAGCCTCTAACCCTCACATCACCCACAAGTCCTTCTCTGTTTGAGAACAAGAGGTCTAGCAGGGAGCCTTCCCTAGTTGTCTCCCTCACCAGCTGTGTCAGGAAGTTGTCTTCCATACAATCCAGGAATCTCCTGGACTGTTTCTTCTCCACTGTATTGTATTTCCAGCAGACATCTGGTAAGTTGAAGTCCCCCACAAAAATAATGGGTAGTGATCATGAGACTTCTTCCAGCTGATTATAGAATATTTTGTCTATATCTTCATCCTGGTTTGTTGGTCTAGAACAGACTCCTACCATGAAGGGAAGCCTTGTTGGCCTTCACCCTGATTCTTAACCATTAACACTCAAACCTATTGTCACCATCATCAAGCTCTAGACAATCAAATACTCCTTAACATACATCCTCTCCTTCCTGGCCTATCCCTTCTGAAGAGTTCTGGATGGTTCTGAAGTAGCCATCCAATGGAGCACTCCAGTTCTGTGAATCATCCCACCATGTTTCTGTGATTGTAACTACATCATAGTTTTCCTGCTGTACAATGGCTTCCAGCTCCACGTCTTTGTTACCTATGCTATGGGCATTGATGTAGATGCATTTTAGTTGGACTATTGATTCCATCATCTTTTTTCAGGAAGAAGGCCTGATTCCTACCTGACCATTCATCTTGTGCAGTTTGTGGGTAAGTATCCCTCAGCGATTAGGAAAAATTCCCTGTAGATTTTTGCTAAGTCACTGGAACTTGCTCTTGGAAGAAGAGGAGGAGATAATTAGGCCATGTTGCAGATAGGCAGAAAAGGTTGTCAGAGAAGGCGGCATCTATGGGATAAGCGAAAATTTGATGGAATGTGGCTTTATGACAGCATGAGTGGGAAAGGATAGTGGAGTCCCAGCTGAAAACGTGGTCTGAGGAGCCCTGTGGTTCATGTGAACCACTCAATCCTGCTTTGCCTGTTTACATTCTTAACTTGCGTTTCTGCCTCAGGATTGAAGTCTGCTCTCCAAATGTATGTGGAAAACTGAAATTCAGAACAAGCTGTAGAGCCACGTGTTGCAGCTTCCCAGTTTGCTATCATCTCCCCCCTCCTCATGCTGTCTCCTGCTACTGTTGAAAATATTACTTATAGTGAGCTTGCTTGTGTGATGAAAGCACTGTCTGTCAGGCACATCAATATCCAGTGCACTGAAAAGCAGATGCAAGCTAAATTTTTGGACAATAGTCTTGAGATTTCATAAAAGCATAGTTAAATATATCTCGTCACATGGCCTATTTGAGTGAAGGGTGAGAGTGTGGAAGGGTAATAAGATTCCCCTGGGGTCAGCTTTCCAAGGATGTATGAGTCTCACTCTACAACTTCTGCTTCCTCACCCCAAGGTGGTCCCTTGGATTGCCCTCAGCTTCCTGGTATCCATGTCATGACGTTCCTACTGCTCCCTCAAAAGCACACTGCCTCCTAACCAGGACTGCTTTGCTGACCCCTTACTATCACTGTGTCCCACCATGCTCAGTGGCTTTTCCCAAACACAGCCGAGCGCTCAGCTCATTTGCAGCCAGATTTCTCACTGGGAAGCAGAATGTCTGTTCCCCTCACTTGATGTTGGTGGCTGTTTCCCAGTGGCTGTCTTCCAGTCTCTATCACCACAGCAACATGCACAGAATTGCCCCTTGCTTTCTGAACAAGGACCCTAAAATCCATGTGGTCTTTGAGTCTCAGCTCTTGCTTCCCTTTCAGTAAACCTGGCATGAGTCCATAGACTTTGATGAGGCACAGTGATTGCACACGGTGGCACAGGATGACTTTGTCCATGGGGCTGTGTATGCCTAAAAGAGAGCCTGGAGTCTATCTCCAAGGACACCCTTCCTGTCCTTCAAGAACCCTTCTTGCTGAGGCTTACCTCAAAGCCCTAAGCCTCTAAGCCCCTGCAACTCATTCCTATCTCACTGCTCCTTAAGAAACACATTTTGAATAATTTATCTGGAAACCTCATGGATCTTCTTCTTGGTTCTTTTGGGATGTTCTCCTTGGGATACTCTTCCTGCTCTCCAGAGCTTTTCTGCTTCTCGAGCCTGCATCTGAGCATGGCCAGAGTCTTGTCCCCATCACCCTCTGAAGAATTATAGATGTCCTGGGTTTCTGTCCAGAAACTATGCAGCCCCTTGACAGAGGTCCATGGGGAACAGGAAACTTGAATGGGGACATTGGAAAGTAAACCTCGATGACAGGGAACCAGCATAGCCATTTGGTATCACAGGAAAGGTTTTGGGAGGATCTTTCCCCATGTGATGAATGAGTCAAGTGGAATACTTCTCCTCTTCAGCATGAAGAGTTCTGTACCTCCTGACTGACACTGAGGTTTGGGCCTTTTCCTATCTATTCCAGTTATGAACATGAAGTCCATGTCAGGAAGGGTGCCACCGGGGAACAGAAACAGTATTGGCATAGTGGTCACTCAGTTTCTCAGCAAGGAAATGGGGAACAACATGGAAAAGACTTGTAGAGCATAACTTAACTGTAGAGTTTATTCCAAGTATGAGGTGGATGGTAAGAGTTACCGTGCTTTCGGGAAGGAAACCCAAACCCATTTCTACAATGAAGGTAGAGCTCTTCCTTGTGTCCTTTCCTGTAACTGTCACAGCCTGGATCTGGGTAAAACCTACACATTTGATTTTCTCCATACACTAGCCAGCAGTGTTCAGACCCCTAGCCCTTGCTGAGCTAGTCCCATTTCGTTTAATAATAAATAACAGTGTTTATTGGAGCAAGCTGTGGCTGGCTGCTGGTTCTGTCGTATCCAGTTTGTACAAATCTGCCAGAGAAGCGTGGAAGCTGCTAGGAGCTCTCATGTAAATCTCTCTCTCTCATGTCTGTACTTC
Source organism: Buceros rhinoceros silvestris (assembly GCF_000710305.1). Lineage (NCBI taxonomy): Eukaryota > Metazoa > Chordata > Aves > Bucerotiformes > Bucerotidae > Buceros > Buceros rhinoceros. The sequence goes on along the minus strand of NW_010397007.1, from coordinate 23,122 downwards.
CACAGCTGCATGCCAGATATGGAATTCTTATTTAAAAGAAAAGTAGATGAGTGAGCCTTACATCTGGTAGTGCAAGGGAAGAGACAAGAGGCCTCCAAATAGTTTATTCTCTGTAAAAGTCCCTTTGTCTTTCCTGTTCTTGATCTCTTGGGGCTTTTTTTTTTTTGCCTTTTTCTTTTTTTTTCAGTGTTACGAAAATAAAATTTGTCCCTTGGATTCCCACGTGGTTTTGTGGGATTCGCAGAGGACTCCCTCAGAAGTGAGGTTTGTCCACAGGACACAGGGATTCCCATGCTGCAGCAGAGAAGAGACCAGGATACTGCAATGCAGCAAGCATGAGCTGCTAAGCAGGAACCCTGAAATTGTAGATATGGGGTGAGCTGACAGTTACATATGTCATACATCACAGAGATGTATAGGCTACCTTTGGAAGTCACTCCTGTGCAGCATTCTGCTCCTCTTGTGTCTTTCTTTCTTTCAGAGCACTGGAACAGGCTGCCCAAGAGGCTGTGGAGTCTCCTTCTCTGGAGATACTCAAAAGCCACCTGGACGTGATCCTGTGCAGCCTGCTCTAGGTGAACCTGCTTTAGCAGGGGGGTTGGATTTGATGATTTCCTGAGGTCCCTTCCAATCCCTGCCATTCTGTGATTCTTGACCTGTTCTTAAAGATAGTCTCTTCTCTACTGCTTCTGTGGGTTGGAGGACCCTTTGGGGATGAGGAATAATGTTTTTTTTTTAAGAACAAACAGCTCCCAAAGCTTTCTGAGGATCATCACTGCCTGTATAATGCCAATTAATTATTAATCTGTTCAGAGCTGTAGGTATGTGTGAGTAACATATTTAAGCACGGAAATTTGGACAGGCTCTATATTTTTATGCAGCTCTGTACAGGCTAAATGCCTGACACCCCCCAAAATCTTCCTCACTGCTCCCTCAGGGTCCAGGAGCAGGTTTCTGCCTGCACCCTGGCTGCAAACACAGCTCAGGCTCTTACTAAGGCTTGAGGAGTTTTTCAGTCTGGCCCCTTGTTAAATAGTTAACCTAACATGAATTATTCAGACTGAGCTGGCCCCGGTGGGGACGAGGTTGGGGAGGGTGAAGGTGGCTTTCCTGGAGAGGTGAAATCCCCACTCAAGGATGGTGGGGGGTGGGGAGTGGGGGTGAGGGCTTGGAAAGGGTGGAACGGGTTTAGCAGAAGAAGCCGAGGACAACTGGAGTCATAAAGAGCAGACAGAGAGGAGGAGGGAAAACAAGGTAAGGTTTTAGACAGCCAAAACTGCCCTTCACTTACCTGAATGGCTCCTGTGGGTGATTATTTTAACCAGAACCTTTGGGCAGCAACTGCCAAGTACAGATACTTTTTCTTACATGCTTAATTGAATTGAAAATTAAAAATGGATGAGCTCTGGCAATTGGCTGGTCTTTTATTGCCAATGTTCAGAAAGGAAACAGCAGCCTAAGGAAAAATAGGTTTCTCAGCTCTCTGGTATTTCTCAGAGCCATGTCACCAGATGGGAGAAGCAGTGGCAATGTATGGTGTAAAAGTTTGAGAAAGACTTAAAGAATCGCAGGCTCAATATAGATTCAATTATGCTCAGAATGGTCTCCAGGGTCTAGGATGAGGATGTGTTATTCTAGCATATCACAGCAAACTATAAGCTCGCCTGATAATGGCATACCAATGGAAAAAAAAAAATCGCATTTCCATGATACGAAGGCAGTCTGAAAGGAGAGAGAGTGTCTAGGAACAGCATGTTATATGGAGCTCATGTCTGTAAGGGAGCCTTGCTAATGGTTTCCCAGTGGGTGGAACTGGAGAGGAATTCTTATCTCCAGACTCCTCAGAGATAGTCAGTGGGAAACCACCGGCTCCAAAGCGAATTTTTCTGACTGACTAATTGAAGTGCAGAAGTCACATATATGGTATGTGCTATGTGTCAAAGTTTAAACAATTTTCACCAAGCCTGAATCATAACTGTGTTAAGTCAGGCAGAAAACCTTATAGGGAATGCAAGGGATAATGACAAAAATAAAAGGAAGACAAATAAAAGATGCAATCTAAGGAGTCACCCAACTGTCTGAAATCCTACTATATTTATTTTTCTTCTGAGAGAAACTTCCTGTTATGGCAGACAGACAAGTTAAAGTAAATCAGCATGGTTCTTCTGAAGCCAACAAAGCCATATTGATTTACATTACTTGATGGTCTCTGTTCTTGAAAATTCATAATTATAACAAATACTATAAAACTCCAGGTTTGTTGCTGGAGGAAAGCCTGTAGGGATGACAGAAAGGAATCATCCTTCCTGCTGGAACGAAAAGATTACTCATATGGGAAACTGTCTTGCACCAGTCTTTCTTCAGGATATGATGCCACAGTGTTACGAGGAACAGCGGTGTTGGTAACGATCCTAGTAACCAGCTGAGAAGCCAAAAACCAGGAGTGCCTGGCAGCTGGGAATGGTAAGCAGGAAGCAATGGCAAAAAAAGAGGTCTTGTAAACAGAATAAGTGTATGAGTGTTTTATCAGCTCACTGCCAAAGAACTGCATGGATAGATGTCTACCACAGGGCTAGCAAAAGGAAGTTGGACAGTCTTCATGGAGTCTGTGTGGGGAGCATGGTGAAGCCACAGACTCACTCGGAGAAGGGAGTGAAGCACTAAATACTTTCTTTAAGCTGCATTCTAGGCTGGAAGAGAGAGGTTGATTGGAGATTCGGGCTTTGGAATGGAGAGCTGACTTTCATTCTTGGCCTGTTTTTTGAGATAGCACATCTCCAGGAAATGGAGTGTGTATTGATTTGGGAACGCTACTTGCTTGGTCCCAGCAGGAGCTGGCCACACTCTGGATTCCTGCAAGCTATCAGCGATCTAGTAAACACGTCTTGATACACACCCTGTTTCTATTAATAGTGTCTTTCTTTTTGTGAACAGGGTTCAATTCTTCCTTTGTCTCATTGTCTGAGTGGGGACTTAGTAAATGTCATCTTTATACATTTATTGTATGCCACAGGAGGTTGCTTTATACTGTAGTACAATTATACACAATGGAGGGAGTACAGAAGCTAAGAGCAAAATCATATAGGATTTCACAGAGCTTGTCTTTGCTGTGGTAAAGACACACTAAAACCAGCAAGCTCATAATCAACACTGTTTGTTATTCAAAAGATTTCCCAAGCCACTTCCATCAGCTCTACAATGTTGGGGGAGGAGAATCTGCTCTTATTTTCCAAGACATATAGCAGATGGCTCATATTTTATGAATGGAGAAGACACCACATGTACCTATACATATACACACACATCAACACACAGTCACATGCCCAAGCCTAAGTGGTGCATGTTTAGTCCAATATACTATTGTATTATGTGCTTTTTGATAGGGAATTTGCTTTAGGTGCTCTTCTCAAACTTCGTCAAGCTGTGTTTTCTATTTCTTTTGCTACTGTGGCAGTAGCATCCTCACACTGTTTACCTGTAAGTCTGCCTTTGAAATACATTTGTTGATCCCTGTTCAGCCTAAACTGCCCCTCCTCCTCCTTTCTTATATGCCTGTAGGGATTTGTTTGTATTTTTTAAAATCAGAGAAGAAATTATAGCCTGTGATCTGATAATGAGACTCTGCAACAATCTTAACTTTTGACACAGATGGCCATTATTTTCCCATCTGTAAAATTCAGGTTCAAAATTACCTCCGCTTTGCTGCGAGGCCTGATTTCCCGTCTTCGATTAAGTCCTTGGAATGGGAGAGAATTGTGAAGTGCACAGAAAGGTAAATTAGACTCTGTATTATTAGTATTTTAAATTAATATTCTTTAATGTGGCCAGCCTGATTGAAGTAGCTGAGGTTGCACATGTATTTTGAGACAGTGCTGGACTCTGCAGCCAGACCCTTTACACTACAGGATTTCCCCTGAAAGTGTGGAACATCAGGAGGTTATCTGCCCAGCTGGCTGACTACCAGACTTAACCGAACACACTTCAGCTTAATTATCTTAATTGTCTTTGGTAAAACAACCACCTTAGTAAATGCAGAAATACAATGATATCAGAAATTCTTCTCACTGGTCATTAAATAAACAAACACGCAGACTTCTTACATACATATATTTTTAACATCACTGTTATAATATGGATTGCATATTCAAGACTGAAAATGAAGCTGGAATCCTTGGAGAGCCTCAGAGTGACTCAGCCAGTGTAAAGGATTTGTCGTGTCATCCTGAGGATATGACAGTAATTTATACTGACATGGGTGTGATGACAGTGAGCCACATCCCGCAGACCCTATTGAGACAATACACCCCTATTGCCAGAGGAGGTCTGCGAGAGACATAATGATAGTCCTAGCATCTGAATCTGCAGCAAGTTGGCACAAGCCCAAAACAAATCCGTAGATGCTTCCTTTACAAACCCTTGTATCAAACTGGATCTGTGGGTCAAGGAGAACAGGGGGCTGGATTGAATACCCAGTGCTCACAGGGTAACCACATGGGGAAGGCATCTCCCTGCCCCTGGGGCCCTTCCCGTGGGACGTTCCACTCAGCCATGGCAGACCTTGCCTTCAGATGAAAGTGTCTCTCATGGCTGCTGCTCTGCAGCATGGCTGGTGGTCAGCCCCTTCAAAGACTCAACCTGGCAACCAGCTCACATTTTGTCCCAGTTTTCCCGGGTTTCAACATCCTTCCACAGAAGGATTCTCTTCCACAGAAATATCCAAAACAGTGGGGAGCTTTTCTCCCCACCAGCTTACTTTTCAATTTTGTTCTTTTCGTAAGAGCTTCTCCCTGGAGCTCCCCAGCAAGGCTGCAGAGAGCTCTCAAACAAACAAACATTTAAAATGACTTCTTACCCACTGGCCTCAAAGCCACATGCTGGGCATTCACTTACACAGCAGTATAGCCATGGCCTCAGTTACCTAACTGAGAAAATTCACAGTCAGCCATAAGGGTTAACATACGTCTGGTAACACCATCTCTGCCACTGTGCTTTTCATAACCCCGCAGTGTGTATATGTACATACACACATAGAGAGAGAGGTGCATATATAGGTATTTGTGCATGTGTTTGTGTATTTATACAGTCAGGGTATACAGAATGCATCGAGTGGTTCTAAAACGTAGGGAGACAATTTGTACCCCCAAACTGCTTTCATGTCTTAATGCTTTGTACTTTAATTTAGGACGCAAATGCATCCTGAGTGACTTGGTGGCATGATGGCAGGATGCACTCGGCTGTTTGATTTTAAGCATGAAAAGCCTCAAGAAGCATCAGTCAAGCTTTCCTAGTGACTTTCCACTTACATCCATCTTCCATATTTTTGTACATGCTCGCAATGCGCTGAATTTGAAAACAGAAAAGTTGCAAAGCCTGAGGTATGCAATGGTAGATCAAACCAAAGTATGCTTCCGGTTGTAATTAACAACTAAAGAATTACACAGAGTTCATAGCAATGTACATGTGGAAGTTTTAAACCCAGTGTATACAGAAAAAAAGCAGGCATCCCCGGAAGTGAAGAAAGAGGAAGCCATGTGCTGTTACAGTCTTCATTGTGCAGTACAGGTGGAGAAGAAAGTGGGATTTGATCCAAGTTTGGTGAAGGTGCTGAAGTTCATTACCTAGGAAAGGGACATATTTTCTCCTTCTCCATGTTTTTTGTTCTAGAACAAAGTTTCTTTCGACTACATTATTAAATGCAATAGCCTGAGTCCTGCTGTGTGAGCGAGGCCTCTGCCATCCCCACTTACCAGCTAGTTTTGAGGAGTGCCTGCTTCACTCTATTTCTGTAATTCAGCTTCCTATCTGAGGCTTGGTTAGCCCTTGTCGACAATTAACTCCATCCACTGGCATAGCTCTCAGGGTCACCAAAATTCATAAGCTTTCCCACCATCTCTAGATGGTCTCCCATGGGAAGTATCATCCTACGTATATATGTATACATAGTACAGGCATATAAAACTTGCTAACTCTGGGAAGGCAACAACCTCCATGACCTTACAGGCACAGAGCATGTGATGTAAATGGGAACTTTCCCTGAAAGATCGCTGCAAGATCTGTCCCATGTGGATTACATGCCATGATTATATACATTAAAGTGTTTAGAGTCTAAAATACACTCCAGATGCTTTTTCCTGCCCTTTCCTCCCACTCAGCTTGCTTTTCCCCCAGCTGATTGATTCTCGTAGTTTAAATTCAGAGATTCAGTATTGTGCTTACTTACCAGATTAACCTTTCTCAGCACACCAAAAGCTGCCCTGTAAGCCCAGGGAAATGCAATATCGTATGCTGAGAAGCTGCAGTGTATCAGAACGGGATGAGCAATCAGAATGTGAGTGTTCAGCTGTACTCAGCACCAGACAAGCTCTGGTTTTTGTGAAGTCAGCAGAAGTTTTCCCAGCAATACAAAAAGTACAGAATCAGGCCAGTGTTGGGAAGTACCGACAAATGCAATCTATCAAATAACTAGAAATTATTCCTTCTGTTATGAGTTTTACTTCTTTTTGAATGTTTTTCCATGTTTCTTAAAACATGACAATTTTAGGTTACTTTTGGTCCCAGGTCACCTGCTTGATTTGCCTTTAAATTCTCAATTTCTTTGTCTAATTAGTGATAGGTAAACACCACAAAGATCCAAAGATACCCCTCACCATTTTTTTCTGTCTGCATTTGCACTGCAGCTCACACCTTTCCTGCTCCCAAGAGGAGAAAGCACCATGGTCTCGTTCTACAGAGGAGAGTTCACAAAGATTGCTCTCCATGCACCGATTCTGTGTGCAGCATGTAAGTATGAAAGGAAGAAGCAAGCGTACCTGGAATGTGACCCAAAGAGGAGCAACGGTTATGAGAAGCCTTGGATGCAGACCAAGCTGCGATCCCATAAGTTAACAGTGTTTTGGTTTCCTCCCATGGCAGCTTTCAGTGTCAGTGAGATCCCAAGCAAGTTTTGAGATCTCTCGGCCTCCTTTAGTTCTAGGAGCTAAAAGCTTGGCAGTTTTTTGGGATCTGCTTCACACATGCAGGACAGAGTTAAAAAGAGATACTCAAAAATATTCAAGAAGGTATGCAGGAAAATGCTGATATGAGGAAGGAGGAGGGATGACAGACAGCTCCTTTTTCAGGATGTTTGCAAAAAACCTCCACAGGCCCCACTTTTGTTTGATTCATTCAAATAGTGCTTTCTAACATATTAAGAATAATAATATTATTCATGCCAGTGAAGTGCAATGGATGAACTAAGTTAAAAGAATATTTCTTCTGGTGCTCTGAACTATATAGGAATCTATATAGATTCCTAGCCTCAGATATAGCTGATTGCAGACACTGCATGTAAAGCATCGTCCATCAAGGACCAGAACATGTTAGAGAGCTGGATATGCCTGGCTTGTCCTGCCTTGCCTGTCCTGGCCTTTCATCAGCCAGCAGCAACTATTCCTCTAAGCTCTGCTGCAACATCAGCCTCTGAATTTGATTCTCCTCAGCTCTGTAAGGAGGAAAGTCTGTTTATTTCTGTGTAGGGTCACTGGTGATACCACAGCTCAAGATCCCTTGAGGTCTGCCCAGGATCTCTTGGCTGGTATCTCATGCTGGCTCGCTCATGAGATTTTTTGAAGAGACCCCATCCCACCTACAGTAAAGTCACTCGATCCCCAGCTCCTCAGCAAAGAGCAGAAACATCCATTTGTCCATATATCCCCTCTCATCATGACATTTTAGTCAACAACATGCAGTAATGCTGTTCTTACTTGGTTTTGTGATGCCTTCTTTTTTTTTTTTTTTTTTTAGTGTAAAAGAACT
>NW_010397007.1:0-15279 GCF_000710305.1 Buceros rhinoceros silvestris | reverse complement strand
TTGGTTTTGTTGTGCCTTTTTTTTTTTTTTTTTTTTTAGTGTAAAAGAACTATTTAGATTTTGTATGGGCCAAAAGAAGCATCACAACTGCACCAAACATACGCAACTCACTGGCTCAGTAGACCAAAGTAAACGCAATCCACAGGACAAAGGGAATTCCAAAAAGTCATCGAGCCCTGTCTTCACCTATCATAGGTCCCACACTTTTCCTTGCCACTTTAGCCCTACTTGTTATTGCAGCAACATTGTTTTTCCACTCTGTCTCAATTCTTTGCTCTTGCACAGACAGTGTATTCCCGCCACCTCAACTTTGTCTTCTTTAAGTTGAGAAAAACGTGGTTTTAACTACTCTTCTTAATACATACTTTATATATATATTCTTAATGTATTCTTTATATATAACCTTCCCAACTGTCGTTATCTCTCTTAGCTCATATTCATCTTTCTTGAATTCTTATCTCCTACAGTACAGAGTAGTACAGGTGATACCTCATTGATGCCTATCGTGATGGCATTAATAGTTCTCCATTTCTGCTAGTCATACTAATGTTTAAAGACTACATTTGCATTTTTCAGACCTCATCAAATTGGTAACCTACTGTAATCAAGACAATAACTAATACTATTAGGTCCTTTTCTTCCTTTGTCCCAGAGGTTTATAGCAGAAAATGTCTGGATGTACGCTATTGCTGCCTTTCAAGCTTCTGTGTGTAATTCAATTTCTATTATGGGAGTCTGCAAAGTCCTTTATTTTCCCCCCTTATGATACTTAAACCCTTGTACCTAAATGTCTTTAGCACAGCTCAATAGTACACTCTAACTTTGCATCACATTTATTTGTGAAAACATTTAACAAGATTAGTCCCAAGACTGAACCCTCAAAAATGCTGCTCAGATCATGTTCTGTTTATCTGCTCTCTTCTACCTTACATTTCCTATCACAATGCTGATCTTTACTAAAGGTTTCCAATGCAACCAAGTACCATAGGCTGTATAGAACAACAGGTATATCTCCTTTGTGTGAAAGATCAATCCCTTCAAGAAAAGATACCACATATAATACATCTTTGATAAACCTGTGGAGTTTTTATCTTGTTTTTCATTCTTCTCCATATTTTTTATTGCTCTTACCTTTCAAGTCTATTCTAAAACCCTATCTGCCAGAGGCCACAACAATTATCCACCAGAATTACTGAGACTAGGGTGATGATCCACCATAGCACAGACCGTATTCCCATTTTCTTAGAAAATGTGGCCTGAAAGGCCCCATTTCCTACTCTCTATTTCCATAGCACCACCTCTGAATGTGAAAATGTCCCAAAGACCTTTGCTACTGGGCCTGCAGTTGCATATCCGTGTTCTTTCTGGACAACGGGCTCTAGCCCAGGTGCTTTGTTCTTTTTGACCTGAGCACCTTCAGTTCTCTGAATTTTGCTTTCCTTGTCCTTGTCGCGGCACTCACAATTTATTTGGTGATGCTGCCTTTACCCCCTTGTTTTGTATTGACCTTCCTATTGAAGACACATTGGAAACAGTCACTGAGTTTGTACATGGTGCCAGAAGTGCTGTAGACTCAAGATCATTGCTTCCCTCTCCATCTGAACAGTCATGATCCAAATCCCTCTGGTCAACTCACTTCATGGGGCTTGGACCCCTGGTCCTCCAGTCCATGTTACTGGAGAGGTCACTAACTCTTGAGGTTTTTAACATGCTTTGGATATCTTCATAATCTTGCACTGTCATGCACTGTCTGTAGTTCTGATAGAATTACTCCAGCCCACAAACAAAGAGTTCAGTTTCTCCACAGAGGCTCTCAGATTGCCCCTGGTGTGATTCTTAATATTCCTCATCTCTTCGCAGATACACCATGCTTTTCCCCCACATTTAGTACTTCTTTCTATTCAGAAGCTTCCATCCCTCTTTTCACCACAGGAGAAGCTGACCTGCAAAGCCCTGCTTTCCCGATTCCAGCTGTTAGTCAGTACCAGCCTGGGCATGGGCATCTGTGGACACCTCAATTTAAGTGACAACATGTCACTTAAGCAATGGAGATGTAATAATGAACCGATGAAGTCCAGAGATCTCTTCAGCTCCCCCTAACAATAATGCTTAGGGCTCAACTGAATTGCCTTGACATAGTTTTCTAGTGACATTTGAGATGCCCAAAGGGTCTCACATGGCCTCCAACTATCAGTCCAGCAGTAAATAGTACTGAACACATGTTGTACAGTTCAAACGAAAAGCAGCAGGAGAAAGGAGCAAACAGGGTGGAAGTATCCAAATATTAGAATTTACAGAATATTTTTCTACTAACAAGTAAAAGTAACTTTATAACTTTTTTCTCCAGATTTTCCAACCCCCCAAGCCCACAGGTGATTCTTCTGGTGGCTAGTCTGGTCACTCAAGATTTCTCAGGGTGTTGCAGAGAATACAGATGGTTTGTGATGCTTCCACACAGTCGTGATGCAATATGCTTCTGTGCTCACTTCTCTCACCAAGATGCAACCGTCCAGAACACTATACATTTTACCAGTGGAATGCTTAGAGTCACCATTTCATATGTACTCATATCTCTGACCCATACAGCATCAGAGAATGATGAAATAAAGGTCATGAAATTCAGCTAGTATAACATAGCTCTGTTTCCTTATCTTCCACAATTTGTAATCAATTACAAATTTTGGGGTTTCAATTTGTTTTTGTCCTGGACTTTTACACAGGTCTGTGCATCACTCTTTTTGGCCACATCAGAACAATCCAGATTTATAGAAGTAAAATGATATGCTACTGACTAGAAAGCTGTCAGGTTTTGTCAGATAGGTATCTTGGTCCAAAGAGCAAGGATCTGCTCTACCAGAACTCTTGTAATAAGCTGTGATAGCACATCCTACTCCCTTCTCAAGGAATGCAGGGGCTCTTTCAGCCTGCTGACAGGGGTGTTGATGTGCGTTTGCATTGGCTATTCTCTGTTGGAGGCAGAAAAAACGATCAGGAAGGGGTTTGTGACTACAGGAGAAAAAATGGGATGTGAATAAAGTAGTAAGGTCTGTAGGTCTGTAGTGTCATAAAAAGTGTTACTGCTTTTTTGGCTTCAGAGCAGGTCTTGAGCTGGCCAGAGGCCAGACCAGAGTAATCTCTCCATACCTGAAACCAACCTGTTCTGGACCTCTTCAGTAAATGTGGAGGATTCAGTAATGGAAAATGCAAAGGGCTTCCCTCTACCAACTGTGAAGACGGCCAAGTGCTCACTCTGCCTTCACAGCACTTAATTCATTGATTAAAGATTATTATGGCATGAGGACGTATCTGAGGAAATACTATAGGCCTATCTAGTTGCAAAACGGGGATAGGATTACAGTGTTCTTGCGTTTTACCCAGAAAATGATGAGATTTTCTTTCAGGTGACAAGCACCTTTTTACTCTAGAAATAAATACGTGTTAAAGTTAGTGGTGAAACGGACAACAATATCAAGGTAACCTTTTGTAGGTAGATGTCATACTTTATATTAGGGTATCGAGTATTCATTCTACCTGCTAGCCTTGCCTTCCCTATATCCTCAGACTATGGTTGTCACAAGAACATCTCTAATATACTAATACTAATACTAATATATTTGACTACACAGGGTTTTTTAAGATTTCTTTTCTGTGTGTTTTCTAGATGGTGAAAAATGGGATTTTTCTTCAGTTTAATTTTTGAGGAAATTTGCAACAACCCAGGTCCCATGCAAGAATTCTAGTTTTTTTTCTCTATGACTAAAATTGACTAAATCTTCTTAATAGTATTTTGGTATCTTTTCAAGTTGGAAACCATTCTATTCCTGATTAATTCATACTGCCATGTGAGTCCTAGAGCTATGCAGATAAGCTGAATTCACCACACTACAATATCTGTGTTGTAAACCTAAGGGTATTCATGGGCTTTTCAAGTGAATGCACATTCATACGTGAAGGAGGCAACACGCAGTGAATGAGCTACATTATGTGAATGTGCTCAACAGCTGAAAAATTAACTGTGTCATGGATTTCAGCTTCATGGAGTGAGCAGCTGAATTTGATGGTGACACTGAAAGATTGTTCTTCTGTGTAACTCAGTTTGATTCATTGGCCTGACAATGCCCTCTTCTTCGTGAATCCTTCGCACCTGTAGATGCACAACACTAACAAAGGTCTAATACTGGCAGTTAGCAAAATCCGAACTATTAGCATGCCGAAGTAAGCGCAGCAATTTTTCTGATCGCTATTGTTTGCAATAGCTCATTGTATGTTGAAGAATAGCGTTAGGCTGATGCATTCTTTGAAAGCTCAGTTCCAAGATTTTATGTCAGAAAAACATTCATGTTGCGTTCGATAGATTCTCAAGAAAATTACAGAAAACATACCATTCCTTGGCTGTATGACTGCAAACTTGAAGCCAAAGAGAATGGTAACTATATCCCCCCTTAGGCCACTTCATACTGAATTCTTTGCAAGATAAATAACACTAAACCACTAAATAAATACTACAGATTTCTTAGGAAATTTAAGGTGACATTTCCAAGTCAAACCACAGGAAGTCCCTACAGACTTCAACCATAGATTTTCTAATTGATATACCCCCAAATAAATATTAAAACCAAAACCACAAATGACATTCTCCTTTCTGCTTGCGATCTACACTGAGCTGTCAGAATATTAAAGCAGTCTGTACTCAGGTTGTTTCTAAAGAGAATAGTGGCTCTCACTGAGCTGAAGAAAAAAGGGAAATAACCATCTACCTGAAACCATGAGGCTTCCTTCTAACTAACCAACTTCTGCCGCAATCCCCAGTTTAACTGTAAATCAGCGTTTCAAAAGGGATAGGGAAATAAATCATTCCACATGCAAGAAAAGCTAGCCCAAGTTTATATTGCAGTAGAAATGCCAACACCTTCTTGAAACTAATTTTTTGCAATAATTATACATGAAAATGCCACAAAGAAACCATAAATCTTCAAACCCTCCTGCACATCCCAGAAATATGCAGGAATTTTTGAAAGCCTCTAGAAGTCATGCGTGAACTACTGGGCCAGAATGCAAATTCAGCTGAGCTGCTGAAGCATATTTCTTGTTGTATGTTAATAAATGATCTGTTCTACGTTATTGTTTGGGATTGGACTGCACAGTTCAAACACACCAAAAAATGGAGAAGTGTTTGATTCAGTGTACAGCAGTTACCTCAGGTAGCAACCTAGCCTGGAAGCTAGTCTGTTGAATTCCTCTCTATGTGATCAATGATGCAGCCCGGGACCCAAAATGTCAAAAGAAATAACACGATTCAGAAAAGCTGCTGGAAGGGCCCAGCCAAAAAGAGCGGAGAAGCTGCAAGAGGCCATGCGAGGACAAAAGAGGAGGGAAGAGAGTTTTGTTTCTGATGATGCCTGTTCAGGCAAGCCGACGTTTAAGAACTGTGTGCTTCTTCAAATAGTATGTTTTTTTTATATATATCAACGACTTCCTTTAAATTCAACATGAATTTGTTGAACTTACGAATTTGTATCGACAAATTAATTTGTACTAACAAATTCTCTACGAATTTGTATTAACAAATCTGTATTAACAAATCCATAAAGATCAACAATTAACAAATTCATAGAGATCATTCAAATGCTTAGAATGGATCATGCTCTGGGTGCCCATTTAGACACATCGTGGAAGTAAATGTTATTTCAGCAGTGGTGGTAAACAATGTACATAAAGAGTCGCTTCATTTAAAAGAAATGGTTTGTGAGGTACTAACATTTTAAATGCCTGTGCCACCTGGCTGGCATGCCGTCCCTGCTGAGCTGGACATATCTGCAGGGGTGCATAAAACTGGGAACAGCCTTCTCTCTGCAAATCTTACTCCCATTTCTTGGGTCGTGCTATTGGACTATGGACTGAGGAATATATCTGTGAAATGCCTCTTCTCCACTTCCAGAATTCACTTTACTTCTCTTTTACAATTTTTTACAATTACTTTACTTCTCTTTTTACTTTATACTTTACTTCTCTCTTCAAACTGCTAAGTTTGAGTTTAAAATAATCTTTTTCGGGGACACAAACACATGGAAATACTTGTGACAGCTTTTAAAGCTGTTTGAAGGATGAAGCTTTCTGCCATTTTTCTCTTTCCTCTTTTAAGTGCCAGTTACCAAGTGGAACCATTTTATTTGGCAAAGGCATATCTGTAATATGTTGAAAGAGACTTTGAACTAAAATTAGTAGGAATAAAAGCAAGGACAGCCCAGTAGTGTCATTTACTTAATATAAATTGGGTCATTTTGTATCTAAATATCTGTGACCAGGGCACTTTGCAATGCAATAAAGCAAAGATGAAGTGCAACACAAACTTAAAAAGTTCACTCTCCTAAAAACTGCAACTATGTAAGCCCATTCAGTATGTGACAGAGAGTAAAGATGGTGAGGGAGGGGAAGGTCTGAAGGATTAGCATTAGAAGCATAATAAAAGACATCATTAACATGAATATTAAAACATTTATTTTGTGATTCCTAAGAGCAGGCTGCAGACCTCTGAAAGGTGGACTGACACAGAGGCACAGTGGAAAGGATTTGAAAACCCAAGAGGAGAGGCTTCTGTTAGCCGTTCTGTCCTAAGTAAGAGGGGTTGGTGGGAAGGCTTGAGCCCAGGAGATGTGCAGCCCTCTGCTCTCCATCTGTCTGAGGCAGAATGTGAGAGTAACTTCCCTCAAAAGACCTTTGTTAAGCACCTGCTTAAATGCTCTGTTGCAGTGGTTCAGGGTGCCAGGCCATGTCTTTCCAGCTGTGGCTCACTGAAGTCAGAGTTTTTAAATCCAAAGATGAAGAGGACTGCTGACTCCCAGGAAAGCACAGGGTATCACCAGACATGCTAGGAGAAACTCATGGTCACATGGGCGTGCACAGGTCGGAGACATGGTCTGACCATCCAGCGTGTTACCTCATGAGGGATGTGAATGAATCACATGAAAAAGGGTTGCCATCAGGTGTCCAGGAACGTGTCGCAAATCACAGGGAGATGAAAACATGAACTGACATCCTTGTCCAAAAAGCTGCTCAGAAGTCCGTCTTGCACTTTAAATGAAAAAGGCTTCCTGTCATTTGTTCTTGCAGTGTTGAAGGAGAGGGAAAAAATGAACAGTGAGCAAGGAGAAAGGCAAGGGGAAAAGGCTGGCTCTTATTAGAGACAGAAAAAGAAGAGAAAGAGTGACAAGGCCACAAAGAAGCAAAACCCACAGCAGTGTCAGCCAAAGGTATTATCATTTCCACTGTGCGCTGGACTCTGTGCCTTACGGGATGAATCTTTGTAAAATCAAGCCTGGGTCATGTTTCACTGGAGTACCAGGGAACCAGGCATCTAATCCTGACCATGCCACTTTGCTGCTCAGCCTGTCAGAGGAGCTGCCGCTGCTCCTCCAGATGTCTGCTTCTCCACTCGGCTTCTTCTGCCCTTTTGGCCTGAGAAGTTTTGGGGCAGACACCCCTGGACTCCATGTTTGTGCAGGGTGTGGGACATGGCAGACACCCCCGTGTCAGTCCCGCCTCCTCCTTTCCTTTGAGTGCTGCTGCAGTAATGTAAGACAAGATGAGCATGGACATAGAAGCAGACCAGCAAAAATTGTAAGAGAGAACAAAAGTGGCCCAACTCATTTAAATGCCAGGAGTCTTCAAGTACTTCGTATATTCAACTTATTGTTGGTTTTATGGTCAGGAGCCAATTTTTCCTTAATGAAAATAAAGTGATGAAGTTCAGAGGATGTGCAAATGGAGATTAATAGAGACTTTTTAAAAGGTTATTTAACATTTTTTACTGATTTTAAACTATAATGCTTTTTGATTTTGAACATTTTCAGGATTATTAGCTTTGCTAATACAAGAAATTTATACACATGAAAAGGAAAGACAAGCATGCAAAAATTATTGTGGGAAGTGCATTGCAGAGTGAGGACATGGGTGCTGAAAGGCTCCATATATTTAAAGACAAAAATTTTGGGGATAATGATGACTGAATCATCATCACATAGTGAGTGTCCATGTGTGTCAAAATAAGATTAACAAATCTAGTCATAAGGCAAATCTGTGTGACTGAGTAATGAAGAGGCTGAAGAAGACCTAATAGCTGGAATAATGATGGCTGGGAGGGTTGATTGATATAATAATATGTGGTTTGCTTAACGAGGAACGGGCACAATAAAAGAGTCAAGATATTGCACTGTATATTATAAACCAAGAGACGAAGGAAAGATGGCCAAAGATGGCATGCAGGCAGACTTCCAGTAGCTCGTGGTATATGATTAGTGCGTCATAGAGAGGCAAGTTAGAGCTGGCAAGGTGACAGGGTATCCTGCTTCCCAGAACGTTAGCATCTGTGGCTTCTGCCGAGTGCGGCCACCACGCTTCATCTTCAGTGCAGGGACGGGAAATGGGCCTTGGCACACCACAGGCTTCAGAAGCTGGTGTCAATTGTTCAAGCCGCTGGTGGCAATAAGTGACCCTGTGGTGCAGCTGCTGGTAGTCTCACACCAAGAGAGGGTTAGAGGCAAACAATGAGTTCCCAATTCCAAAATGCAAAATGATTTTGGAATGGTGGTACCTCGTTTGCAGGTATTTCAGTGAGAGTTTGCCGTTAACTTGAGGAGACTAAGCATTTCTTCTACAGGTGTTTATGAACCAAAAATGCTCTAATACTGAGCCATGGCTTAGCATGGATATTGTAATATGTCAGTTGTGAAATAAATTATCTGCCTCAAACTTCTGTTAACAGAAGCGATGAACCGTGCTGTAACTTCATTGGTAATTTTCCTTACGTAGATAAATAATTTCCCTCTAGATTTCAGTGAAGTCTTTATTTTGGACCTGTGATAAGAGTGCCATGATGATGTGTTTTTTCTCTGTTGGATATATTAATAACTGAGATATTAGTTATTTCTGAGAGTACTATTATTTAATTGACATAAGATGTGTAAGAATTCCTTAATACCAATCACCAGTAATAGATTATCATTATCCATTAGATATCCCTCTATTTTCAAAAGTAGCCAGAGAAGAATACTACTGTTTGGGAACAACCTGTCTTGTCCACAAAGAATATACCCAGTTTCCAATCCTGTGTAAGTCAAATGCAACATTAGAGGCCAGTCTGAGCATTGCTGGACCACTCACAGGGTCTGGGTTGCTGAAGGATCAAATCATGGAGCAGATCATTATCTGCATTGAGTTCTCCTTAAGACTTCTCAAACAGGGACTAGTTAATGGTTGTGAGCTGTCATAGGGAGCTGGCACAGGCACGCCCCTCGCTCCATCCTCCATCCACAGTCTCTTGCAGCTTTGAGTGGACAATCGCACCTGAGAGCCTGTTTTTGTGCGTGCTTACACGGAATGTTGCACCCTTTGGTTGTTGTGTTTACTTCAACGGGGCTGCTAAGGAAACTGAAGATTTGGTGAGGTATCTGCAGGGTTGGGTGTCTAATGAACAGAATTCTTAATGGACCATAAATCCAATCAAGATTTTCATACCGTGTAAGCAAGTAGTGCCGTTTGTGGAAAACAAGAGCCTCCCTGAAAGCTACTGTTATGCAAATATCATCTCACTCGGGGCATACATTAAAGCAGCCCTCAAACTGCAGCTTTTTGGCTTTACACAGAAAATAAAATGAGATCAAAACAGAAGGGAATAATACTGGTCAATTTGCAAGATAAAGATTAATGAAAAACATCAATGTATGCTTTACACAGAAATGTTACTGTTACCTTGCAGTAATTTTTTTTAAAAGACCTTTTTTTAACTTTCTGCACCAGAACTATGTATGATTCATTCACACAAAAAGGTCATATGAGAAGCACAATTTTTTAGTTCATTCAGGCTGTCCTTTTCAAAGGAGAGAGGCTTTTGTGAGATCCGCTGTTGTTCAGAGAGGGAATTAGTTTTATTAGCAGTGTCATTCACAATGTGCCTTACGCATCTACTAGCTGCCTCATTTCATTTTTCCCCCAATTTGTTAGCATTGGAGTGGCTTGGGATTCTCGGTGTGAATAAAACCCATTGTATGCTTTCTATACTCTCACCCCGGGGTGGTATTTCCTTCTGACCAAGGACACAGGACTCTTAAAAAAAGAAAGGGAATACACACACAAAAAAAGCAACGCCATGCTTCCAGGATGTCAGTGTTACCAAATGATTAACCACAAAAATCTTCCTGCCCCATCCTTTCCTGTTTCTTTATGTGTTGTTCTTCGCACTGAACTAGCTCAGGACCTTATTCTAGACTTTTGTTTTCTTTGCTAAAAGCTGTGTGCATGTTGTCAGAATTAATTCTCACATTTGGGAGAACATCGAGGCCACTCACTACAAAGTGAACCTTGATTATTCTCAAATCCTGGTGGGATTACATGAAGCGTGAGGTCTTTCCCTGGTCCCTGGCAAGCAGGCACAAGCAGCTGCATCCAGCCCACCCTGCTCTAGCTCCCAGACAGCTGGACTAGGAGGACAAGAGGCCCGTGTCCTCTCACAAAGAATGCTGCCGTCGTGTCACTGGTGCCCAAAGTAGACTGTAAGGGGAATTTAGTTATCTTAGTTTAAGTAAACAAGCAAGGCAGCCCCTGCTGCATCAGGGACATGATTATATCAGCACTCACATATAGGTGACAGTGTTTTGTATTACATCAAATATTGATCAAGCACGTGTAATATTTTGGGGTTTATTCTTGTAAGTTAGAAGCCCAGGGGAAGCTGCCAATGACCATCTCTCTGACTGTCTGCATATGGCAGACCATAAGTTTTCTTCGAATTAATTGGAACAAGGGCATCTGTTCTAGAAGAAAATAAATTGATTTTTAAATTTCCAGTACTGCAGAAACCCACAAGAGAAGCAGACTAGAAGAACCACATACTTAATGATTTGTGCCCTATTTCTCATCTGAAGTTTTCTATTTTCAACACCAGAAAACTGTCTCTTGTTACACTTTGCAGAATAAAAAGGCTTCAAACGCCCATTCTGGAAGTCAGTAGTTAGACTGTGATCATATTTCTTCCTTCTGCTTAAGTGAAACTGATAGAGCTCCTGGATAATTTCATTGTTTAGCATGTTTTTTCTATCACGTTCCTTGTTTCATTTTTTTTTTCTGAAGTCTCCTCATGTTCTCAATGGCCGTCCTAACCAGAATGCAGGTCCACTTTGTCAATGGCGATGATAGACGCACCTCCCTCCTCCTCTTTCTCCTACTCCTCCTTCTGGAGCCTGTCCTGGTTCTACAGCCCCTGGTCACAGCTCGTTTAGACCCACTGATGCAGCATGGGCTATTGAACAGCAGGAGGAATATTTTATGCTGCTCAGGTTTTTTCAGGGTCTCAGCATACCTGGAAGATGGAGGTCTGTAAACTCAACCTGTGTTCTGCAGTTACAAGCTATCAGTTTCATCTTTGGCTGTGTTAAAATGCCCATGGGTTTCTTGTGCCCATGCTAGTATGTTGGGTTGTTTTTTTTTTGACACCTTGAAGTTTCTCAGTCATGTTTCATTTTCTTCTTCTTTTTTTTTTCTTTTCCGAAAAAAAATGTTCAGTAGAAAAAAGAATCAGGAATTGATCTTTGTGGGACCTTCTTAGAAACCAATCTGCTCTTGAATAATTCCCCCTTTACACATGCTTTTAGGGAATTGTCAAACAGCTTTTAATCCGTACCGTTAAGAGAATAGCGTTAATTTTGACACTGTTCATGCCCCAGTGGAAAGGAGCACATCCCAGGACTTCTGTATTTGAACAGAACAAAGTTGAATCTGCAGCTGTATTTGAGTTTTCATGGGATTCAAATAACAGACAGCTGGCTGGCAGTCTCAGCCTGTTCCAGCTTAATATCTCCATGGGTTTTTTGAAAAGGAAAGGCAGACCTCTGCGGTGATGTGTTGCCAATGTTTTAAGTCAGAGGTCCCATAAAATGTTCCCAGCTTGGTGTGATAAATTTAAATTAGCCTTTGTAAAAAAGAGAGAAAAAGGGCTGTGGAATCTTTTAATATATTTTAACTCTTTTGGTGCTTTTCTGTAATACAAGACAAGGATAGCATGGCAAAAAAGCCTGTCTTAGATTATAGTGTAAACAGCTATAGTCTGCTCCCGGTAACTATGCTGAGGACATTTGCAAAGCCCAGTTTGTGTACTGGTAGATGGGGTTTGGGGAAGAACTGCCCAGGAAGAACGAGATGCACTCCAGAAACCATCCTTTCCTGGGTGGCAGAGAACTGTAGACAGGGAACTGACTATATGCTGTATATTTCCCAAAGCCTCCCTTGGGGCTGAGATAATGTGTGAACAGCTCAAGATGCCACCTCCCTCTGTGAAAACAGGCAGGGGGAGAGGGACATATGGAGGGGCAAGGGGACAAATTTCTAGGCAGGGCCCTGACTGGGACAGAGGGAGATGCCCTGTGTACCACTCAGCTTGTCCACTGCAGGGCCTTTCTCAGCACTGGGACAAAGCAGCTACATGATGGGGTTTTTTAGTGTTGTCAGATGACATACTGAAATGCGTCACTGGGTTAGCCACAACCAAGTCAGGGCTGAGGGGAAAGATGCTTGGCATGAAAAAAACCCCTGGTTCTCACACTTTTCAGCCCATAAATATTGTGACTGAGGCTGTATCTGCTAAAATGAGCAATTGTTTTGGGTGGGAGATAACACTAATAGGTGGAAGCAGGAGGTAGGTCTGCCAAGCCAGCCTGAGGGTCCTGTGCTTAACTGAGCAACTCTGAACTGAATGCAAAAAGATGTCCCTCTTGGGCTGAGATAGTTTAGCTGTCATTTATGAGAATTATTACTACCTCAAAGCATAATAGTTCATTCAAAAAAAAAAATCACATTTTCCCTGAGAATGGAGGATACAGAGACACTAAATTTGAAAACAAGTCAACAAAGTATAGGCAAACCACATGGCATGGAAAATACAGCATCTAGACCCAGATGGGTGGAAGCTGCACAGGTCTTTCCTTCCTCACTCACTAACCTTGGCACACTGGAATAAATGCATAAAAGAAAAATTAATCCCCTGCCAAATTTGAGGGAAGCAATGAAGGAAGTTTTCTATCAAATGTCCACTTTTCAGGAAAGACAGCGAATTCAAGTACATGAAATAGAGTAGCTGAACATGCCTCATTTTTCTTGGTCTTCCTAAAAAATAAAAATATCCTTGCTCTTTTCCGTAAGAACACAGACTGGTTCATTTGTGGAACAGATTACTTTGCAATTGCAGTTACCAAAAATAATAATATTAGAAATTGCCTATTGCTCACCTATAACGGACAAAATTGCCCTTTGCAGTGAGCAAAAACAAATTTGGCACATCACTCACTTGTTCAATGTTTTTCTGCTGTTCACCTATCCCACGCACTAGATACATGTGTGTCAGTTGTGCTTGCGTCATCTTTAAAAGGCCTAATGACTGACTCATTTTTGAACGGCATGTGGCGAATGTGGGCTGGACTTCTGTGGACTTTTGGAGCCAGGGAACAGGAGGAAGCTGTGGGGAAAATATGGCTGCAGAGAAACGGGAACCAGAAGGGCAGTGGGATGGGCAAGATTCATCCCATCCAGCTCTGCATCTCATTTCCCCCCTCAGGTTTTGGCTGCTCTCTGTAACTAGCTCTCAGCAAAGCATTCATTTTGCAAACAGAGGAGGTGATGGAAAACTATGCTCCCTCGATCTGAATGACATGACTTCTCCAAGGGAAGTTACCACCTGCCTCTCATGCTTCTACCAGCAAAAGGGACAGGAAAAGCACATCTTCAGGGACTTCAGAAGAGCTCTGCAGTTGCTTGGTCCTGGCTGGTTGCACCAACACAGTTTGCTTAACCCAAGGCAAAAGAAAGAGCATGCACAGAGGAAGTAACCACAGCTGGCATGGGCACATCTGCAGAACAACATTGGTAATGTCTTATCACACAGAAAGTTGCTTGATTGTTTTGGGGGTGTGGCGTCATCCGTCACACAGTGTCCCGAGGGAAGCAGTGTCCTGTTCCCTGTCTCAGGCTTCCTTATTATCATCATCACTTTAACAGCTATTCAGTGAGAGAAACAATTATTCTCTTTACTCAGACATCCTTGTCAAATTGGACAAGTTATGCCAGAGTCGATATGTCCCAGAGCTAACCTGCAAAATGGAGTATTCGGAGGGACCAGCAGCTACAGCAGCAACGTCTAGCTGTGGGTGGAAAGTCAGACAGATCAAACCTCTTAATTTACATGGCTTTAAAGTAGCAATAGAGACTAGTTGTCTTGCCCATGATGGGCTTTACTGAAACTAGTATGAGGTGTCCACATTCTGACATTTCCATGCATCTGTTGCACATCTCTGTGGCATTGCTGCGTGGTTACCTTGCTTTGGTGGCTGGAGGGCAAGGACTCCTTCGTGGGACTGGAATCCTCCATGCTGCCAGATAGCAGATGCCATCTAGGCAGAGGCTGGGCAGGGATACTTCTCACCTTTTTGCTAACACACCTCAGCACATGTTGCAAGAAGCTTGTTTTCAGGAAGAGGAGACAGACATCCCTGCTCTGTTTCTGGCTTCTCTCCTGCCTGAGCAACAGCATCAATTAATATTAGCAAAGATGCCAGTTAATTAGGGATGGTAAGCTGGGGGACACTGACAACTTTCCTTTGTATGCTCTCTCTAGAATGGACTAATCCCAGGGTCTAGGCGGGTCAACCAACCATGCAGCAGATGGCTGTAGCCACCCTGGTGTCCAGCACCACCTTCCCAGTCTGTCACTTAGCCTCACAGAATTTGGGATGAGACATTCATTTATCAGCTTATATGTGGAGATGTAGAAAACAACCAGAAACGCTCATGTCAGCATTATAGTTTGCCAAAACCAAGCTGCCAGGGAGTAAATTATTTCAAATAAAACTTCTAAAGAGTTGAATAGATGAATTCAGAGTCATTATATACTGGTACTGCTGCAATAACCTGTGCGCCATTCTGCTTTATGATACTTAAATATTATTTCAAATAAAGCTAATCTAGCACCTCATTTGACTGTGTTGATTACACGGTTAAGTCACTGAATGTAGTCTGGTAGCACCAGGGGTCAGCTCCGATCTTTGCCGTGGACTTTGACATGCCTATCTGTTTCCACATTCACCTTACCTCTAGTCTTAGATGTCTTCTGCTTAAAGTTAGTCATGTTGGCTTCTCCTAAGCTGCTGGAGAGGGCGATGCCCTTACCTTGCTCAGGTGAGCAGACACCTATGAGAGGACAAACTGCTCTGTTGTCCTGGGTTCAACATGGAGGAACCG
>NW_010397006.1:397-645 GCF_000710305.1 Buceros rhinoceros silvestris | reverse complement strand
CTTCCTTTCCTCCTGACTCATTTTCACAGTCGTTTGTGCCCGCAGAGAGCTGACTCAGCTCGGTGAAACTCCAGAAAACACTCCTCTGACAGTGTTAGGGTTTTGCCAGCTGAACTCCCTGAACTGGCTTCCCTCTGAGCCACACTGACAGCAAAGGCAGTGAGGGATCTTAATCGAGGGGTGAGATTTTGCAGCTGCAGCCCAGGGGAAGGCGGGGTTGCGGGAGCTCTGTCTTGGGCGGGGGTATG
>NW_010397006.1:0-232 GCF_000710305.1 Buceros rhinoceros silvestris | reverse complement strand
AGCCTACGCTTTAGCCCCCAGCAGCTGTCGGGGAACTGCAGCGGGAATCCAGCTGGTGGTACCCAGGCAGTCGGCAGGTGGGGGGCTTCACTTCACCCCGCGGGTTGGTGAACTCTCAGATAGCTGCAGGAAGTGAAACATCCATGTGTGGGCCGGGGAGGGCTCGAGAAAAGAAGAGGAGGAGGAGAGGACTTGAGGCTGCTTGCTCAGTACAGCCCTGGGGCTGCCACCG
>NW_010397005.1:0-304 GCF_000710305.1 Buceros rhinoceros silvestris | reverse complement strand
GGGCCGCAGTGAGCTTTTTTGGGGCCGTAAGGAGTGTTTTGGGGGTTGGAGGAACCTTCTTGGCCCTCTAGAAGGTCCCCGGGAGCTGCTGACCCCCATTTTGGGGCCGTGATGAGGGTTTTTGGGGCCTTCGTGAGGTTTTTTGGGGTTGGAGGAACCTTCTTGTACCTCCAGGTGGTCCCCGGAGCTGTAGACCCGTGTTTTGGGGCCACAGTGAGGTTTTTTGGGGCCGTCATGAGCTTTTTTGGGGCCACAATGGGCTTCTTAGAGGTTTGGAGGAACTTTCTTGTACCTCTAGGAGGTC
>NW_010397004.1:0-20362 GCF_000710305.1 Buceros rhinoceros silvestris | reverse complement strand
GAGGGCGGGAGGGGGTGCAAGGAAGGGAAGAGGGACGGAGTGCTCCACTGGCTCCTGGAAAGGATTTTTAAAAAAACAATATTTCAGGATTAGCAAAGCAGCAGAGTGAAAAGCACAGCACAGATCGTGTGCCCGCAGCGACGGCGCTGGGGAGGGACACGTCCGACGCCCGCGGGGTCAGGACACGCCGTACTCTGCTCTGCTCCTAAATCCCTTCAGTGCGGTTCCCTGTCGCTGGGAAAAGAAAAAACAAAACCCAAACCAAAACCCCACAGCCTTTTCCAGCCCCGGGGCTTTCCTTCACAGCCCAACTTCAAAAACCAAAAGAGCACAGATGTCTTGACAGTTACCCCCTCTGAACAATCAAAACTAACTTTTTTTTTCCTTTTTTGTTTTCAGAGTTCACTGGAACTGATCTTGCACCCTCAGGTTTCTGAGCATGCGGCCACATGGTGAGGGTTTCCCTAACCAGGAACTCGGCAAGTTGTCCTTTTTAATAAAAGAAGAGTTCCTCTGTCGGAAGCTGCGCTTTAGAAAATACACCCAGATCTCACAGGCCCAGTTACAGGAGTTAGCTACACAAGTAGCTGATAGACTGGAGAAAGAAGGATGTTAGTTTCTGTAGTTTCAGCGTATTTGTGTTTTGTTCAGTAGCAGATGAAAGCTTAATTTCTTTTTTTAACCCACCAGAACTGAGGACAATCTATCTCAAGCAAGGATCAGGACTCACTAAACACCTGAAGTTTGCTCTTTCCACTGCACCAGAGAACAAAGCTGCGTGTTGGGTGGAAGGCAAGGTCGTTCCAGATGCTTTGCTGTTATGAAAGACTTTGAACAGTCCTGGTGGTGGAAGTGCATCACCATGAAGTCACTGACTCAAGTGTACCACATCTGGATGCAGAGGCATCTCTGAGGCTGAGGAGAAGGCACAGTCCTGCCTTAGTCCCCATCTGTCCTCCAGTTCACTGATGGAGCAACACTCCCTGACAGCACAGGGCAACCTCAGCTTCTCAGTTCGCCAGCATCAATTAAAAAAATAACCAAAAAAAAAGCCAAACAAAACAAAACAAAAAACCAAATGCAAAAACCATTTATGGCAGGATAAAGGTAAGTTCAGGCATAAAGCATGAGGAGTTTTCCCTGTCTGGCAGTAAGACAGGGGTGTTAGCACCATCCCTGGGCTCTTCCAGCTTACCTGGAGGCTTTATGCAGTAGCATCTCCCCATGCTCCTCCCAACACAACTGTGACACATAGAGCTCAGGCTGCTCCTTCTAACCTGAACTCCCTCCTTGCCTCCACCTCCAGCTCTGTACTTACCCGAGAAGTGCTGCTTCTGCTTTCCATCCATGCCACCCCGCCAGAGACTGCACTGCCTCTGGCCTGGTGTACTCTCCACTCTGTACCTACAATTTCCCTTCTCCCCACCCCAAGCTTCCCACTGGCTCCCCAGCATCACAAGCTGTGCTTACCCACACATCGCAGGAGCAGCACAGGATCTGTCTCTTGCCCTGCTCAGCGGCCCTTCAATCCAGGCACTTCTGTCCTCTGGGAACAGTCATAGGAAAATCTAGCTTTCCACCCCCCAAAGTGGCCACTGTGGGTCCCAAAGAAGTCCCTGCGTGGGCCTGCAGGCACTGTCTAGTCTACCTCTGCCCCATGTGCCAGCACTGAGCTTGGCACCCATGGGAGTGTCCCTGTGATGCAGCCCTGTGCCCATCTACCCTTGGCTGATACCTGTCGTGGACCGCAGTGCCCCAGTGGGGCAGGGTGATGGGCTGGAGGGCCACAACCCTCTTCCCCAGCTGGTGCTGCAATGCCAAGCACATTTTGGCCCCGGCAGAGTTTTGTCCCATGTGTTTAAGGTGCCTTTGAGGCCCCAGGAGCCAGCACAGGGACACGGGCTGCAGATTCCGTATTTGTGCCACATCTGAGCTGGCCAACACTGTGGAAAAAGAAGGCCCCCCCCAGTGCCCGGGGGCCAAAAGGAGGAGGTGATGCACGCTGCCTCCCTCCCCCTTGGCAGAACTGAGGTAATGCTGCAGCAGTCCAGGAGGCAGCTGGGAGAAAAAAACGGGCTTGAGGAGAGGGCATTTGCCCATCACCCTGCTCTGGGCACTTAAGTGGCAGCTGTTGTCGCTGCGCTGCAGTGTGGTTTATTTTCTATTTGCACTGAGATGAGCAGAATTTGACCTTTTCTACCTCATCCAGGCATCTGGCCTGAGTCACCCGGACATTTAGGCTGCCGGGAATATGCTCTGTGTGGTAGGACTGGGAAGGGAGAGCATTTGCTAGCCTGGGGAGTGGAAGGTCCCGCAAGCCTCTGCCACGCTGGCATCTAGCTGTTGGTTTGCTTCACTGCAAAGAAGGGTGATGGGGTTTGGCACCACCCACCCTGAGATTTGCAGAAGGGGAAGCGGTATTTCTTACACCATCATTCGTAATTTTCTGCACAAGGGCCATATTAAATCCCCAAACATTACTGTGAATAGGCAATCAGCAAAGAAATGGGGTGGGTTTAGTGCATTTTTGAAGGAAATCTGTATTTTTTTCTCCAAAGGCTTAATTTAAGTTTCCAGTTACTGATATCAAAAAAATGATTCATGAAAACCTAACACAAAATCTGGTGGCTCACTAAGTAATGAGAGCTACAGAGCACTTCAAATTGCTCAAGAATTTAAGTTTGAGCGTATAGCATGTATTTTGACACACGCCAACCTAGAACAACAACAAAAAAAAAAAGACAGAGGCAGGCACCCAGCAGTCAGCCTCTGTGAGGAAGGCAAACAGCCAGCTCTGCAGGAATGTCCATCCTCATTCAATGGCTAAGCTGCTGCAAATCTCCAGGCCAAGGACGGTGATGGGGAGCCAGGAGCCAACACCAGGCAGGCTACCTGGCTATGGCCTGAGTGCCGGGCTAAGGTTCAGAGAGGCAAACAGGGCACAGGAGGTGACATCAGAAGCTGCTGGCTGCGGCAGATAGCAGTGTGACTGTTGTACAAGGGACAGCTGGATCTCACAGCTCAGATAAGGGAGAGTTGTGCGAGCAGTGGCCAAACTGCACAGGCAGTTGCTGGGGATATTTTGGGGAGCAGAGCTTTCCAAGTCCAGTGGTAAGCCTATCAGCTGAGATTGCCTAGGTAACAGTACTGAAAATACCAAGTTTGTGTATGCCATGTAGCAAAACTGGAACTCTAAGCCAAAAAATAATTACAGTGGATTGCTTGTTTGCAAGGAGTCTTGGATGGAAAACAGGAGGTCAAGAAACAGGAAAATGGGTAAGTTATTAAGTGTCAAGGGGCTGCTGAGGTGTGCTCATCAAGCAGCCTCACACTTCATCACCAGCGTGGGAGCGGGGCAGCAAACCAAACCCATTTTTCTGGCCATTCCTCATGGATCAAACTGCCTCTGGTCCCACCATGGGGCCACAGGGTGCTTTTCCTCATAAGCAGGGCAGCATCTGAGAGGTTGCTTCGATTGAGCATCATGGCATTGCTGTGTCAGTGTCTCTTCTATGCAGCTGGCAGCAACCTCTTACCACCACTTCCTAAGACAAATATTAATCATCTGGGTCAAAAATTCACAGCTGAAAACACCTTCTCTCACCACCCCACCCATTGAGAAAAAAAAGAAAAAACCCAAGAAACTTTATACAATCAGTGGTCTGTAAAGAATAACCAATGCATATACTCTGTAATCTTTTTCCCCATAAAGATACTCTCTCACTCTTTATTCTCCTCTCACAGGGAGATGAGAAGAGTACAGGAAATTCACTTCCAATTTATTTCTCCTCATTTAAAAGGCAAACCACATGTAAGCCATCATCCAGAATGGCTCAGGACATTGCATTTCAAATTGAACAGAGATTCTCTCTTTCCATGAGAAAGAAGGTGGCTAGCAATAATAAAAAAAACCCAACCAGAAACACCGTTATCCACAGATGGAAAGACTGAGTTAATAATTTATTGGATTTTCCTCTGTGCGTCTGGATTTTTCTGGACGGAGCTGGGAAAACATTTTTTTCTTGTTTTACTCAGACAAACAGAGTTACCATCACAACCATTTCTTTCTGAACTAAGAGTGGAAAAGTACCTGCAACAGCACAGGGGGAACAGCAGATCTGGAGGTAAGGTGCAGAGTAGGAAACAACTGGGAGTGTGTAAAGCAGTAACTTTAGTATTCATTCTTAAGAAAAGTCAGACAGCACTAATAAATCATTACAGTGATGCCCAGGGTGACAGCCACAGCAGGGAACCGGTTAGTGCTCACACAGGCTAGTTAGCTGGCACGGCTAACTGGCATTGGGGAGGGATATGCTGCAAGCCGTGCCAGTTTCATCGTTCTTCATGTGGCTCTTTCCTCACAGGTTGTCGGGGCTGGGCTGGCCTCCCATGCAAACATCCTGGAAACTTCCCTTTTAGGGGTTAACTGACTCTTGTCTCGCTCCTTCCCCCACTGAAAATTCTCTAGAGACTTGCCAAGTCCAGGACTTCAGGAAACACAATTCTTCCAGACCCTCCATCTCTTGTCTCCATAGATTTCACTTCTCTCCCTCCTCCATCTGACATGTTCCTTGGGAGGAAAGGAAATGATCACCATTCCCTGCCTGGGGAGCCCTGTAACTGGCCAAAATTAAAACATTGGAAATTTCAAAGGCTCCGTTTTCCACCCATCAGACTTTGGGGATCTCTAATTTGACATTTGTCTCCAAGAACCAGGGACTTGACAGGACAGGTACCTCCCCTGATGGGTGAGTCTTCAGAAATCTTATTAGCACAAGACAAACTGAAGGACACAGAAAACCCTGCTGAATGTCCCTACTTTGGCAGGTCCATGGTTACCTCCCAAGTCTCTGCTGTCACCTCCTCTCTTAATCTTAACCTTTGCCCTTCGCCATCTCTAGCAGATCTTATTTTTCAGCTTTCTCTTTGGCAAAGACCTGCAGGGTCCTGAAATCGGTCTGTCTGCAGTGGGTCTGTACCTTCTGAGCAGGCCTCCATCATCATCATCATCATCATCATGGCTTGGCTTTGCGAACGAAGATCTGGGAAGGGCTTTTCCCACGCTCACTGCAGGCGATGAGTGCACCCTTCGGGGCTGCACGGTGGGTTTTTTAGGTGAGGCGCAGTGTGCGCAGAACTGGCTCCACCCTTTACACCTGAGGTTCATCTGCCAGGGCCTAGCGAGCTTGGACGGTGACAGCGAAGTCCTCAGGTCATAGGTTTGGTTAGAGTGTCCTTCTCTTAGATGATGGATGCCTTACAAGGCTGAACGAGCTCCATCTGCCCGGGTTTGGAGTCAGAGTTGCCCTTCTCCTAGGATGGTGCCCGAAGGCTAGTGAGCCCATCCTGCCTGTGGACACACTTTGTCTGACCCTTCAGCTGAGACCTGTCTGGCCTGGGAGACTCCACCGGAGGCACATGCCACCACCAGCACAGCTCTCAACCTCACAAGGGCACGCAAGCTCCTTCCCCACGGCAAGGGGGTGCCCGTGAAAGAGTCGCTGCTCTACGTCCGGACATCACAGACCCGGGCACGGGGTGGCGTGGCCGGGGCCTGCCAAGAACGGGAGTCCTGGAGGCCTCCACTTACAGCCAAAGCACCATCCCCTCCCCAGAAAACAGCCACAGCTCCTGGGAGTTTGTGTGTGACCTATGAGTCCATGTAAGGGACAGATCATTACACCTTTTCCTTGCCAACTCCCTCCAAAAGCAGCAGCCCCGTGCAGCATTCATGGTGTCACCTAGGGGCCCTACTAAAATGTCTCCAGAGTGAAGATCCCAAGAAAGGATCCAGCCAGGCTGAGGTTCGCCATGTTCTTCCCAAGCACCTCCCAAAGTGATGGAGAAATAGTTGGGCTGCCAAGTCCTACTGAGTTTTGCTCCTGCTGCTCCCCAGCACCACAGGTGCAACCCAGCAATCTCTCTAGCTGGGGAAAGCCCTCCATCCTACTTCTGACATGGAAACACAAGACCAAGGCTAGGAATCCAGGATGATTCAGCAACAGGAACACCAACAGTGGAGGCAACGATTAGCAAATTTCAGCCAGTTGTCAGCTCAGTGTTGTTTCTGTTGCTAGATCTGTGCTACTGAGGGAGATTTCTAGGGATCAAATCACAAAAATCCTTTTCCTTTCCCCAACTTGCCACATAAAGGGTAAAGGAGAGAATCACAAGTTGGTTTATTTGCAATTACATCCTTATGGCAGGAGGGGATTTGGCCTTTGGGAGGATATGAGAGAAGGGGCTTTTTCACTGCCTTCTAGCACAGAGCATACCTCGCACCAGCATCAATAGCCCCACAAGTCAATCTGACACGCACAGCTCCTCAGCTCTGTCCCAGAGGATGCAGTGCCTATCAAAAAAGCAAAAGAATACAAGGAAAGAGACCTTCCTCTCCCAGACTGAAGCACCCAGCCATACGTTCATCCAGTCAACAGCGCTTTGTTGAATCACATTAATCAATCAAATGCCATCTCAAAGTAAGTCTGCCAAACCTCTGCTTAAGCATGGTTCCTCTTAGAGGTCTTTCTCTTAGACTTCCATCTGCCCCAGACTCAGTCATCCCTCTGCTGTCCCTGACTTGTGCCTGGGTATGGTAACCAGATGAATTCACTAGCAAAGTAGACCACCTAAACTAAAAAACATAAGAAGAAAAAATATTTTGCATGAACATCAGCAGAGATGTTTCAAAGTGCACTCGACCAAAGTGAGGGAAGCACACTGTGAACATAACAGAAATGCTCCTGTGGTCTTTTTACCTTCTGAATAAGATATGGGATTCTAGAATAGTATCATTTTCTAGGGAAACTGTAGCCAGGCTCATATAAATAATTCTGGACTTGACCTCCAAAAGGAGATGCCAGAAGCTGCAACCGTACAGTATGCTATGATCAAGGGAAGCACACATTGCAAGCCAAGATCTTGTGGCTTTGTGGATTTGGCTTACTTAGTCACTGGCATCTTCCTGTAAAGTCCCCCTGTACGGTTTTCCTCTTTTCATGTGTATCTTCTTTTTCCTGCTACAGATGGTTCAGACTGGACTAAGACTGCACACCAGTTACCAAGACAGTGAGAGGTGAGGGGAAGGGAACATTTATTCAGTAGCTTTTTTTTTTTTTTTTTTTAGTAGGGTGAGTAGCAGCTTTTTACAGCACTACCAGTGTCTGGAAAACTCAAGGCATTTTTTTTTTTTTTTTTTTTTTTTTAGTAGGGTGAGTAGCAGCTTTTTACAGCACTACCAGTGTCTGGAAAACTCAAGGCAGAGGAGGACTGCTGCAGCTACAACTATGACTGCACTGACATGTAACAAGCAGCCTTCAGAATTCCTCACAGCCTTGGCCTCCTACAGCACTCAGATCCAGATCCCAACACAGGAGCTCTCAATCCCCCTGCCCTCCTGCTATATACTGCTGCTGCCCACTCGGGGAAAGGTCCCAGCCCCACTGCTGTACATCCCCAGTCTCAGGTTGCGTACCTCCCCAGGATTCATCTATCTTCTTATTATTGCTCTTTCCCCACTAATTCTTCATTCCCACCCTGCCCCTGACCAGGGACCAAGGCTCCATCAGTGACACAGGCACACAGACTGTGTACTTACAACAACACAACAACACTACCTGAAGCAGCAGGAAAGCTGTAGGAAGTTCTCACCTTCCTCACTCTTGTTCCTGCCCACTATCTGCCAAATGCCACACCTAGCCAGGCCCACCCTGTGCAGACAGAATGGTCTAGTCAAGAAGCATCGTTTTTAATTTGAGCTTTTTTTTCCACATTTTTTTCCCAAATGAATTTCTGCTATCACCTTTGCTCCCCCCCACCCTTTACTTCAGCCTTACTTTTCCAGCAACAACTGGAAAAACAGCTCCTGCCTCCTCCTGTGCTATAGACCTCAGTATTAGTTTTTACCATTTCCATATGTATTCCTCCTTGCCCTAGATAAATACCAAAAGCCAGGCTAGCAGACTGTACAGCATCTGTTTTCTTCCCCTTACTTCCAGGAAATCCTCACCAGGAATGCAGAAGGCATGAAATGGACAAGATAATACTCTAGCATGGAGATCCAGTCTCCTGCCCAGTGGGTTTTATCTGAACAACCAAGGGCGTCGGCGCGCATTGCCGGTTATTCCCCATTCCCTACCACTCACCATCTCCATGTGGATCCAGTGTCTACAGGTGAAACTGTTGTGCTGCTTCTGACTCCCTCAAATCCAAAAATACTTCTTTATTTTATTTCTGAAAGTGTCATTATATTTTTTTCCCTTCCAGTGTCATACTGACTTCTTACAACTCTATCAAATCAGCTTTACAACTCCGTCATTATATTTTTTTCCCTTCCAGTGTCATACCGACTTCTTACAACTCTATCAAACCAGCTTTACAACTCCATAGCTATCTCAAGATCAAATCCTGGTCCAAATTCAGCCCAAGGGAAAAAGCCGCTCACTCCCACGGGTATGTTTTCTGATCCTTTGCAATTCCTTTCCATATACATGGATGCTGGATTTTTGATAGCCGGTACAGAGGAAACGTACCGTTTTCTCCCCTTTCTTTTATGTCAGAAAAAGAGTCTCCTGGCTGGAAGGTCTTGCTAGATTCCTGTTTTCTGAGACAAGCAGATCAAGAGGTATGTATGGTGATGAAGTGATGATAACTATCTGAGACAGTTGTGGGAGATACAAGTGTGGTTCAAAGCCTGATGGAGTCAGTGGAAAGCTATCACTGACTGCTTTAGCCTTTGGAGTCTGCCTTGGTTCTAAAAGCTTTAGATTTCCAATGGCTGTCTTAAAAGTAAAGTTTTAGTCTGATTTGGGTTCTGCTGAGCTCATTCAACCTTTACTTCTTTGAGCAGTAGTGGCAAACAGTCAGCTGTGCTCAGGATAAGGGTGATGTGCAAGTGTTTTCAAGTGCAGGACAAACAATTCTTAATTATTGTTTTTCATACTGACAGACTTCTCTGAAGTCCAGGGCACACACTCATGAATTAATCTTTCTGCATGGCCCGTAAAAAGGAAAACCCTAGCAATCCAACTTCTCAGATGAAACAACCTCAGATGAAACAAAGGTAGAGAACTTAAATTACACAATCAAACCACACATGCAAGTGAGTGTTACAGTCCATATGGAAAGGCTGCTCTTTGCATGGCAATAAACCAGATGTCTTTCAGCTTGGCGCCTCTCAGTCCCTACTAAACACATGTTTCAGTCCCACTTGAGATAGTCTCATACATGAAATAAGGCAGGCACGCAAAAGCTTTATAAAACTGGGACCCAAATATCTCAGATTCACATTCTTCACATTCAGATTCAAGGAGGGCCTGAATTTCCCTAGATTGCCTGAGCTTGAGCTGTTGGAACTGGGTGGAAAAAGAAGAGATTGATATTCTGAGGCACTCAGGCTTGTTCCTCTTTCCCCCTGCTTGAATGAGCAATACCTTTCAATCTGTCTTTGGATTAATAAACCTGACTCACACCATATATTTGACTTCAAGGAGATTATCTGAGTTGGATTGGAGATTTTTGCCTCTTTTTGCAAGTCAGTATTGTCAGCATCTTAGCAGCTTCCTTGATACCAATGGAAAATCCCTGTTTTCTGTAGGTGAAATATGAAATTCACATTTTCCAAAGAACTCCTTATGCAGCAGTTCTTTAGACAGACCTGTGGAAGGCAGATGGATTTGCACTGGAGGTTAGCAACAGCCAAGAGAACAATGGAAAACCCTTCCCTACTCCCCCATGGGAATGTGATTACTGTGCTAAAATAACTTGCTGAAATAATGGACTTGCTTAAATAATGGCTTTGATCTCCAGAGACAACAAATACTGCAGGCTTATGATAACACAAAACTACCATATCATCTGATGGCATGACAGGAATCCTTTTTGCATTTCCTGCATCCTCCCTGCATTTCCCACAGGGAATGCATTTTTGGAATGCAGTGTGAATATTGCAAAGGCAATCTTTGTATCAAGGCTATGGGTCTCAAGCCATACAGCTGCACTCAGTGTGGCCTGAGGACCTGTAGATACCTCACCAAGGGTGTCTTCTGGATATAAAACATTGAAATACATGGAAAGGAGCACGAAGGTAACCTGGCAAAAAGAGATTGCCAAAGATTCCCTCTTTGTTCTCTTTAGAAAGCCATATTTAAATGTAATAGAGCCAGAAGATCTCTCGGATCCAAGGGATACTTTACAAGAATTAGTCAGTGTTGAGCACAGACTCCAGCAATTTACTTTGGCCAATGTGTGTGGCTGAAGATCTAGCAGAGGAAGGTAGATCATCATCTTCTGTCTTAACAGCCACCACAAGCATGGGTGTTCCTATGGATCAGAGGCCACAGAAGGTTAGGGAGATGGTAGTGTATGCAACCTGATGTCTATGACTAATGGATCTCAAGACACCAAGACTTTCTCTTAAGATTAAAAGACAAGCCACAGTCAAAATCTCCCCACTTGGACTGGGATCATGCTTAGGGGATGGCAATATGTAATGCAAATGATATTGCAGTGACAGTCTAGACAGCTATGGGGAAAACTCATGTCCTTGGAGTGGACTGCAGAATAAAAGCCATCCTGAAGATGAACACACCGGAATGCCTTCAAAGAGCAGAGCATATTGCGGTAAATAAGGTACAGTACAGATCACCCAAAACTACTAATATAACTACTGTTTATGCTGTGGGAGAGACCAGAATGTGCAGAATGCTTTCTAAGCATTGCTTCTTACCCAGAAAGCTTCCACTTCAAGCTGAGTGATGGTTTTTCTAAAAGCTGATGTTTTGCTTTGAATCACATGAAAAGGAGGCTAACGGTGTCCTGGAAGGCAATAAATTGTACTGACATTCTGTGGTTCCTCCCTTGCCATATTCTTCAATTCCAACCTTCGTTTCCCCCTCCAGTCCCAAAAGAAGGCACCAACACAGATGGTGACCAGCCTCAGTACTTCTGAACTCAGTCCTATACTTCAGCCACAGAGATTTCACAGAGATCTCCTGTGCCTACAGTCTGCTGAAGCAGTACTGAGAGCTGTGCTGAACATTGGATCAATGAGGATTCAGTCAGACCATCCTGGGCATGGACTTTATGTTCAGAGTGTGTCCCCATGGAGTCTGCTGGATTCGGCCCCCTGGTTTTTCAGGTGTGGGCCTTCTCTTGGGTACCTGACTTGACCAGCTCACAGGCAGCAACAAGTTGATTAAACAGGGTTTGTTTTACCCTGGTTTTCTAAGAAAAGAAGAGCTTACAGGGTTATGCTATCTGTTATCTGTTTGTTCATCTGTCTCCTTCCTGTAATATCTTTTGAACCGGTTAGCTAATTCCAGACAAGAGTAGGACAGAGGTCGTAGGGAAAATGAGGTTAATGGAAATTAGCACTTCATTAATGCTTGTTCCGAGGGAAAGATAAGGAGAAGCTTTGGGCAGAAGTCAGCATTGGCAAATGGCCCACTCACCTAGCCACTCTTTTTGCCTGCCAGAGGTATCCAATGGCACACGAATGCGAAATGGGAAATACTGGTAGGAGTACATTAGGTAGGGCCAAAGGAGTGAATCTGTAGGAAGAGAGACTTCACAAAATACTGTACTTTTTGTTACCATTGGTAGAAGTTCTTTATGATTCATGTGCCCTGCTAGCAGGCAAACAAGGCCATAGTTGATTATTTTTTTCAGTGATTCAATGTCAACACTACAGCTGGTCCCCTTGAAATTCTGACAGCTTTAACTAGAGGACTCTTTCACTTGCTGGCAAAGGGAAGAGCTGGTTACCAAAGGGCAACACTGTTAAATACCCAGGTTGCTGCCTCAACATCACAGATAGAGAAGGAATTATGAAGGAAACAGCTGGACCAAGTTACGGCATGACGTTCACCCTCTCCTGAACCTGTGTCGATCCCAGCAAGAAATTCTTTGTGACATATAAGAGGCCGAGATGGCATTGCAATGTTTAATCCTGAGGCATCCCTGGTTCTTTCGGTAGCCAACCAAAACATAGAAGGTTCTTGTGGGCTTTCAGTGACAAAGGACAGGCTTTTGGCAGTAGCTGCTTGTTATCAATACACTGCAAAAACCTACAGGTATAAATACAAACTACTTTCTCTCAGAAATTGCCATTATCTTAGTCAAGATGTCTGGGGGAACCCAGAAAGCCAGGTGGTCAAAAATGTCTCAACCTCAGGAAAGAAAAGGCTACAAGCCACCAGCATTTCTGAACTTGATGGCAGTTAAGAAGGATGATAATGCATGAGTACATTACTCAGCATTTGGTCAAAGTATTACCATTTTACAAAATGGTAGTTTTACTGGTTTGCCCCCAACGTGTCAAATAATCCCTCAGAGCAGATGGCAGAGATGTGCCACATCACTGCTGGCTGCACACTGGGGGTTTTCTTTAAATTGTTTTCCCTTTGCCCTTTCATGCTGCTTGGTCCCTGAAAAGACTGTTACTCGGTGGTCCGTATACCACAGGTTAAAAATGCTGGGCTAGATTGTCCACGCCAACCATGTGAATGCATGAATGCCATTTTAACCCTCTCTATTATTTCCAGACATGGATATTCTACTTTCTCCCAGGCAATCGTTTCAAATGTTTCACTATCTTAACAAGTGAAAAGCATCAAATCTAAATTTCCCTTTCTGTAATTTCAGCCTGCTGCTTTTATCTTATCCACCATGGACCGAGAGAACAGATTACACCTTTCTCTCCCGAAGCACTCTTGTAATTACATGAAAAAGGATCATATGTCCTCTGAGTCACCTCTCCTCTAAATTAAAAGAACATTGGCTTTTTCTCACCTTTCCTTCTGAGTCCTGCTGCCTGTGTAACTTGTTTGTATTGAGCTAGACCTACCTGCCAGATAAAGCAAGAATGCATCAGTCTACCCTCTCATTAGAGCTGAGCAGTGACTACTGCAGGTACCTGTCACCAAGTGTGAAGAAAATGTTCCATGCTTATAGGCCATTTTGGAACCTGGAGCTAGAAATACCTAGATTCAAACCCAAGTTGTGCTGCTGCCAGTCTGTCTGGTCCTATGCAAATTGAATCCCAGTTCACACTCCTCCTTCACTTGACAGACAGGTCTAGAAATAACAAATTCCTTAACTTAGCATAGCATGACCAAGGTAATATAAAGTTGGAGATTGTGCAGATGTTGTAAAGTCTGGTGGAAGAGCTCACTGTTATGACAGACTTCCATGTGAATAGGCATTCTCTCTCATAAATTATTTTTAAAATTTTGTTCTGAAAAACTACAGGCATCTTTAAAATCAAAGTTCTTCAAGATTGACTACATCAAACTGCTGGGATATCAGTAGTAAATTCTAAGTAAATGTGTAGAAATGCAGGACTACAGAATACCAGGAATCACATGGGTCAGTATTGATATTTGAAGCCCTCCAAGTGAATGATTAAACCAATTTGTCTAATATTGTTACAACTCCTGTTTTCCTAGTGTTAGGATGTCTGAGCCTGCTGGGAGGATTCTCTCTGCAGTAGGTGTATTCCTCCTCCCTAGAAGATGACTACAAGGATCAGAATGCTTTCTGGTTCAGGCTTTTCAGGTACTTTAATTTTTGTGCCAGTGCGGGAGACATCTACATGGATCACTCAAATATGGAATCACTCAAATGCTTCCTGATATGATTTTTCCTCCAGACTAGAACTTTCTACCCTCAGCTTCCTTTAGTTGCACTGGCCAAAAGACTCTGTATCAAAGCTTCATATGGAGTTGCATAGGCTTCCTACCTAAAAAGAGGAGTATCATCTGCACTGTTCTGGTTTTAATACATTACACGAGAGATGTCTCTACAGTAACAATCACAGAGAGCACTGTTTCAGAGCATTTTCTGAAAGTGTCTAAAAAGACATCAACATTGCTTGTTCTTACTCTTTTTTGAAAGAATGAGTCACACATGGGTAGATGTAAGCAAGCAAAAAGCAGCCTGTATTTTTTTTTGTGAAAGGGAGAGAGCACTGATGTAAGTTACAATGTCCAGGTAAGCCAAACCCACTTGCAAACATTCTTCACATTGCACATCCACTTAATTCATATCTGTCTACCTGCAGTTTACTCAGGCACTACAGTTGCTCATGTGTGGTAGCAGTAGTACCTCTCTAGGAATTGCTTTGAGGAGCACAGCAGCAGAACTTGTCTGTTCTGCTCCCAGCCTCCATCTTCTTGGCCCACTGGTTTATTTAACTAAGCTATACGCTGCTCAACACGTTCAACCTGTGTTAACTGTAGCTCACTCACAGATAGACAGTCCAGCCTTCAGCTGTGCTTGTCGCACCAGGATTCAGAAGGGAGGACGGAGATGGTGCTGGCACCATGCCAGACAGACGCAGAGGTAGCTGACAAGTACTGCTGCAAACTTCCCTTGTGTGATTAGTGCAGACCTGCAGCTCATTACCCTGAAGAGCAGCACTGCCTCCTGAATTCTGGCAAGAGATGTTGTATAACAGGGGTACTTCTCATCTTGCAGTACCAAGAAAAGCAAGTTTTCTAGGGCTTGAGGGAAGAGCAACTAAGGCAGAAACAGAGGCCTATGATCAGCCCTCATTTCAATGCAACTCCAGGCAAAGGAAGCCTTGAAAGAGGCTGTTTACAGAGACTGGAAGAAGGATCAACTTTTCCAGGAACGTGGGAGAAGACTGTTTTTCTACAGAAAAGAGATGATTATCTAAGCAATGCATCAATAACAAGGAGAGTTGTTACTGGAGTTCTTAACTCAGCCTTGCTTAGAAATCTCACTCATTATTTTGGGCTTTTCATGGTCGAAAAATCCTCCAAGACTTGATCTCAAATCCAGGAATTAGGGCAGAGGAGCTTGCTCACAACAGAAGAATGACAAGACTATCTGCCTCTAGTCCCAGGAGGCCAAACACAGCCGTCATGGAGTTCCTTTCATTAACACAGCCACTGGAACTTTCGCTGCAGACTGTGTGGGTCAATGTCGTAAGTAGTATTACTGGTATTACAGGGGGTCACAGATTAAAAGATAAAGAACAAAATACCTAGAAATTACATGCCTACTCTGTGCCAGCATTGATGGTTCAGCATCCAGGTTAACAAGGTCCACAGTAAAGTAGCAATGCTCTCCTTCCACACTGGGCATTGCAGGGGTCAGGCGCAGCAGGGTGGCATGGGGAAAGGGGGGTAGCTGGTCACTCAGGGCTTCCCACAGGCACAGGCACAACACAACAACATGAGAGGATGCACTCATCTGAGTGGCCTGCTAACATTCATCTTGGATCCAAGGCGGGAGAGGACAAAGGTATCACCCAAGAAATGAAAGTGGTCCCTATTAACGTCCCCTCCTCTCTTATGCCTGCCCAGGACCACGTCTCTTCTCCATCGCTGGGTTAGGTCTGGCACGGGACTGCAAGGTAAGAAGGTGCTTTCCCCAGGTAAGCTGTCTTGTGTTGGACTCCACGTTCCTTCACACCAATCTGATGCAGTGGGCACTTCTGCTTGTCCCCTCCATCACAAAAAGGCCTCGAACAGGTAATGAGGTTAGGAGGCACATTATTGTTCCACCCTCAGCTGAAATCATCCTCGATTTCTCCAAGGCAAACATGTCCAAGTCTGTGTGTAGAAGATGAAGAACACAAAGAAAATACCTGCCCAAGGAAGGGTAGGGTGGCCCTGAAAGATTGATCTCTGCTGCCTGGCTTTACCTGCTTTCATACTAGAGAAGTTAGAGTCTCCCTTAAAGAAATACTTGGCTCCCGTCTTATACTCACTTCTCTGCAAGCAAACCTGGGTTCAGAACAGAAGTGCAACCTTGGCTAAATCCTAGAGAAAATCTCACACTGCACCTCTAGAAGACAGTTTACTGTATACAGAAAAGAGAAGCAAGTAAGGAATTCTAACTTAAGAGTATTTGAATATTTTATCAG
Source organism: Buceros rhinoceros silvestris (assembly GCF_000710305.1). Taxonomy (NCBI): domain Eukaryota; kingdom Metazoa; phylum Chordata; class Aves; order Bucerotiformes; family Bucerotidae; genus Buceros; species Buceros rhinoceros. The sequence goes on along the minus strand of NW_010397004.1, from coordinate 4,470 downwards.
CATCCTTTCAGGTCGTAATTTTATTGGGGAAAATGTTAATTGAGCTAGTTAGTACCTGTGAAGTGAAAAGTCAACCCAGCTAGGTCTTCCTCGTGTAAACCTCCATCTGTAGACTCATGCTGTCTCTTTTCCATGTGCTTTGTAGCAGGGACCTCCCAGTTCTCAGCTGCATCATGCTTGAAATACCCACAGCGGCAGAAGCTACCTTATGTCACCCCATCTGTGAAAACACACTAGCAGAGCATTTGTTTTTGCTTAATTAGCTAAAAACGGATTGACTAAAAGGAGTATTTCACTCTCAAATTTTAAAAATATAATTCACAAAGACCAAGTACATGTTCTGAAAGGAACAGCTGCAATTACAGTGACCAAGTAATAAGCACAAGCAATTAATACAGTTTTGAAATACTTTAAATAAAATATTTTCTAAAAAACCCCAAAGGTTTGGGATAAAACTATTTTACTACACAAAAATGATTGGAGAATTTTAGTGTGTGTGTTATCTTTAACATGTTCCTTCTTCTGGAATCCTTAAACCATAACAGATTTCCCAGGAAAAAAAAAAAGGGAAAAGGAAAAACCCATTCACCAGGCTTCTAATAAACATGTCTGCTAAATAAGAACAGGAAACACATCTGAACAGTCTCCTTTTAACTTCATTCAAACAGATGTAGCGGCCTGTTCGTGCTACAGCTGCTTGCAAGATGAGTGGAGAATGTTTCGATAGAGTAAAATTTATCTCCTCCTAGTGCTGATATAAACAATGACACAGGGTGTCATCATGTCAAACATCAGGCCTAAAAGTTTTTAAAAATCAAGGAGGACGAAGCGGCTCTCTAACTCCCTTCCACACAGCCCTGAGCACCTGCCCTGCCCTCTGCCTTCTTGCCGTTCAGCTGTGACAGGCTGCTGTCTCTCAGACTCGCCAGGACAGTGGAGGGACTCCACCCCAGCGTGGTCAGGGGCTGCGTCAAGTGTCAGCGCATGTTTAGGGGTGGAGTGGATAAATCTGGAGAGCACAGCGCAGACCTGCTTCCCAGAGCGATACAGCGCTATGTGGTTCTCCCACTGCCTTCTCCAGCACAGCGAAAACCTTTCTTGGTGATCGCTCACTGCCTAGCAGGGCACCATGAAGCTGATTCAAGCATGTCCTCAGGCCCTGGGTTCTTTGTGAACACTAATGTGACTTTTACAAGTGGTGAACAGAGAGAAGACACTGATTCTTGTAGGTGTTTTCATCAGTGCCACACAACAGGTATTTTACATACAACGCAGATTGTTTTCATGAGATGAGGAACGCAGCTGGCTAGGAAGAATTGGGAAGAAAATACTGAGATGTATAAGCTGTTATTCAGATTTTCATATGGATCCACTGAGAGAATGGAAACGAGAGGATTTGTGAAAACATAACATAAAACATTTTGTGAAAACAAAACATAAACCCCCTGTATGTCACTTACACCAAACAAGCTCGTTGCACACCTTTCTTAAGCCTAACGATGGCCCCGCACTGTGTAATGGAAACCCTACTGCCATTGAAAATGAGTGGTGAGCTACATCCTCCCGCGCTTTTGAAAACGGCCTTTCTGAGGAAGGAATTTAAGTTGAAAGATTTAATGGAGAAATAGGATTAATTTCCTTGTGTTATCCTTCACGCAACAGGAAACTGAAAGCTGTGATTCACTAGTGGGAACATGCACCCAAGCAGAGGAGCAGGTACTGTGCTTTCTTGTTTTCCAAACCCTGAGTCATTTTATCTGTGTCTAAGCAAACATCACAAATGAAGTTTAAGCTTCTCTTGAAAGCATTAAGTCTTTTGGTACACACGGTTACCTTTCTTTCATTACCTTAGATCACCTTAGAGTCATCACCTCCCTTAGAGTACAAAGGAAATTAAAAAAATCCTATCCAGAGTTTGTTCTCATTCACGAGTCACATACAGATCAGATTAAAAGTGATTCCTGGGCAGTGGGTAAATGAAAACGGATGAAAATGTGGGTCATGTGGGTAGCACAACACATAGATGCACTAGCACAAACAAATTGCCCTCGTGCATTTTGCCTCCATGGAGCTTTGGCTTCCATCAGTAACAAAAGTTTTTAATAAACTATTTCCACTCCGGCAGCTCTGGCAGTCACAGCTACATAAACGGAAAATTTCATTTGATTCATCGATTTGGTTACCAAAAGCAAAACTTCCCTTCAAAAAGCATTTATAACAGACACCACCCTCTATTATTTCTTCTACAAGATCAACGCTGTCACTCCCAGATATCCAACACCATCTGTGAGTTGTGAAACATGTCTACGAAGCACAGCTGCTGCCCACCATTCTGTGTATTGGTAGGCAGGCCTGCAAGCGGCAGGCAAGAGTCGGAGGTACAATCCTCTCACTTCATCACTGCTCTGACACAGCCACCTGGAAAGAAGGATATACCCCTGGACTTCTAGAAGAACGTGAGTGTGAAAATACCAGGTGGTGCGGTGAATTGAAGTTCCAGGCAAAAAGGCAGAGCTGGAAGAACAGCCTTTCAACAGCTCCTGTCTTAGCTGTGCTCATATGCAGTTCTCTCAAATTTTCTTCCTGCATAAAATCATTTGCCAAATAGTTTCAGGGAACCATTTCAGGCCTTCACAGAGTTCCAGTGCAGTGTGCAGTACATTTTAACTCTGCACTGAGCTGAACTGTTTTGCTCAAGTATGAAAATCCCATTCACCTTTCTATTCCCTGACTACACAAAAGAAATATAAAATCAAAGCTGCTTCTTGACTGTTCAGGTCAGCAAGAACAAAGCCTGCTTTTTTATGGCTGCTCCGTTCAAATACTGGCTTGTGTGATCATTCCTGATGAGAAAGGAAACATGGGACAAGTTCAAACAATAAAAGTTCTTTAAAATGTGAAGGAGTATTTCAGCATAACACGGCTATGAACAATATTACTTCATCCATATAATATAAACAAAGGAGAACCTTAAATAGTCAGGAGTTTGCCAACTCATTCCCTGCCTTCAGCTTAAATACAATTTGTTCACCAGTGGAAAAACCCCCACCCGTTAAACCAATCTTAAACGAGCAGTAAGTGCATCAGTAATCTTACTTCAACAGTGCTTCTGCAGCAGAAACAATGAGATTGATTCATGCTGTATTGCAAGAACACTGGAGCACGTAACATGCTCAGTCTTTAGCCAACACCACCACTTGCAAACGGACATACATCATCTATGCAGTGCGGACGATCCACTCCTTCCACATCACTCCTGTAATGTGTTTGTTAGAACTACTTTGTGTAGTTTTAATTTCTTCCTGAGCTTATCTTTAACACAAAAAAAATTGCCTGTAATTGTGAGAAAATGCATGAAAACTTAATAGGCACGAATCCATCATTTCTCTTTGCCTTAATTCCACACAGAGGGCCTCAAAATCAATTAATAACTCAGGGTGGAGGAAGGAATGTGCTGCCCCTGTTAAGGGATCATAAAGACAGTGCTTGGTTAATTTAGGCAGTCTTCCATAAACCACCCTTTCCTGGGAGGTGCTGTCTCCCTCAGGTAAAACGCGGGATGCGCTGACACCAATGGAAATAATCCTTTGCATTTGTTTTGGCCGATCTTCAATTCCACAAAGGCGTACGGTGTCAGCCATCACCGAATCCCACCCACAGGTGACTGTGTGGTAGTAAGAGCTATGCAGCTGGGTACACAGCTGTAACAGCATGACAGTGCTTGGCACTGTACCTCGCTGGCACGAAGCTTAGGTTTACCTGGAAGAACACCACCGGAAAAAAACAAACGGCTTTCCTCCAAGGACTGCGGGCAGAGAATCTGTACAATTTGAACTTTCATCCTGCAGATCAAAGCCTTATGAGGAGAGCACAAGTCTTACGTGGAGTGGCTGAGGGAACCGGGCTTGTTTAGCCTGGAGAAAAAGAGGGTCGGGGAGATCTCATCGCTCTCTGCAGCTGCCTGACAGGAGGCTGAGGAAAGGTGGGGGCTGGTCTGTTCTCCCAAAGAACAAGTGACAGGACGAGAGGAAACAGCCTCAGATTGCGCCATGGGAGGTTTAGGCCGATCATGATGACAAATTTATTTTCAGAAATGGTTCTCAAGCATGCTGCCTGACAGGAGGCTGAGCAAAGGTGGGGGCTGGTCTGTTCTCCCAAGTAACAAGTGACAGGACGAGAGGAAACAGCCTCAGATTGCGCCATGGGAGGTTTAGGCCGATCATGATGACAAATTTATTTTCAGAAATGGTTCTCAAGCATGGGAAGAGGCTGCCCAGGGAGCGGTGGCATCCCCATGCCCGGCGGTATGTAAAACACGTGTAGATGTGGTGCTGACAGACACGGTTCAGTGGTGACTTGGCAGTGCGGGGCGAACGTTTGGACTCGATGCTACACGTCTCTGCTCAACAAAACGTTCCTCCGACCCTGGGACTCAGACACCCGCCGCCGCGGCTCAGCTTGCTGCAGTCC
>NW_010397003.1:2679-7826 GCF_000710305.1 Buceros rhinoceros silvestris | reverse complement strand
CATCACACACCCACAAATAGAAGTGGCTGTAAGTGTTTTTCGGGGCGCTCTGTCCCCAGAGCTGTACCTCAGCCTCCTGGGCAGCTGACCCCGCTCCCACAGGGCGATGGGAACGAGTAGCGTCCCACTGTGACATTTCAGGGTGAGTGAGGGACCCCAGCTCTGCCGCGGGAGCCGTACTGGTCCTCTGGGTTTAACCGCTGCCCTCCTTACCCAGAGCCTGCGCCAGTTCACCCCCTCCTTGGCTTCTCATGGGTTAAATCCCACCTCACCCAGGTCCTGCCCAGCACTCACACCACCTCAGGGCACAGGGCACCATCACCCTTCTTGCGGTGCCACCCAACTGCTCCTTGGCAGCAGCAGCACCAGCATCACAGCGGAAGGTCCTTGCAGACAGATCTCCCAGAAGCCAGCTCGGATCCTGCCACCACAGCCACTCAGCTTCCAGGGCTGCTCTGCCCTGCGGGACAAACCCCCGGATGCTCGCAGAAGCCCCTTGGGGGGTTTGGCTCAGGCCCATGGAGGAGGCACGCTCACTCCCAGCCCGTGCTGGTATTTGCTTTGGCCCAGAGACCCCCCAAAATACAGGAACCTTCAGGAGGGACAGTCAGACCAGCCTGTTCCTGGCTGGGACAGGATGTCCCTGCCAGAGCGCAGGAGACGCTCAAGCACCTGGTGGTGTCACCTGGCTGCCCTTTTGCTCAGACAACCACGACACCACAGCACCAGGGAATGAGGATTCCGTAAGCTGCTCTCATTCGCTCCCGGTTGCTGCTTCATCGTGTGGAGACGTGAGCCCAGCTGCGTGCACAAGGAGCTGAGCTCGCTCCGCTCTGCCCATCGCAGCCCCTGCCCCTGCCGCACACTGGCTCAGCTCATCGAGGAAATGAAAGACAGAGACCTTCAGGAGTCATTTGCTTTGCTGTATGGAGAACTTTTTTGTCAAGAACATGTGCCCTGGGTTTAGCTTTACTTTCCCAGGTCTTGCTGCATCTCATCGATCTCCACAGCCGTGACCTTCTGTCCCAGCAGCACATCTCCCATCGCGTCTCTTGCCTCTGTCCTGCAGCCGGTCTCTGCTGTGGGACGCACAACCACCCCGCGATGCAGAGCCTGTGCCCTCTGCTCCTCCCACGCTCCACCAGCCCCACTGCAGGAGGAGGTTTTTAGGTGGATCACCTGCAGAACCAGGTTTTTAAAACATTCTCCACTCCACGAGGAGGAAAATCCGCCTGGAAAAAGTCACCACAGCCCTGTCAGCTCAGCATCCCCTTTTTAAAGACACTATCACTTTGCTGACTCCAGTAACACAACCACACCCACTCCCCCCTCTCAGCCCCCTGCAAGAAAATGGGGTTTTACACCCCTGTAGGTATTTCAGTCTTTTGTGCAGGAATAGCTGGATGAAGATCATGACTCCTCCTCCTCCTCCTCTGTTTGTGCCATGCTGAGCAGAGAAAAGGCTGCCAGAAAGAGAGAAATAATAAAAACAGAGACAAAGCCAGCACGGGGATATCCTGTTTCAGAGCAACGACAGAAAGTGGATTTGAGGGTAGAATGGATAAACTGTGGTTACTGATACTGTTTTCTTTGAACGCACACAGCTCTGCTCCACCAGCATGTCCCGGCTCCCCCTTCGAGCGAAGGGGCTCTCTTGTGGTGTTCCCACCTGTTCGCTCAGGAGCTGGTTTGCTCAGACCTCCCTTCTCAAACAGCCTCAGCAGCTCCTTCGCGCTGACTCACCTCAGGACTTCAGCCCCACCAGTATTTGCACAGCCTTATCAGAGCAGCCCTTCTCCGTCAGGGCAGAGCTTCTCCCAGCTACCGCCACCAACCAGCCCCCCACCTTTCCTCGCTTTTGATATTGCTCCTTCGCTTTGAATTCCCTCCAATAAACCAACTCATCCACTAGTGAGATACCAAATTTCCAGGGTCGCCTCACTAGCACCCTACTACATGCCTGTGGAGGTACCAGAATCACACACGCATCTGGGATTTACAACACCAAGTCACAGAGGAGGCAGAGTAGCCTGTTGAAGCTCAGATCTTGGCCTCCCTCCTTGCTGGATGGCCCTGGGCAATTTAGTCCCTTTGAGGTATCTCAGTTTCCTTTTTTTTATCACTCGAAGATGCAAACCCAGCCCCTCTTGCACAATATTTTGGAATGTGCTGAGGGAGAGCGTTGGGTTGGGACTCGTTATTGTGATCAGGCACCTTCTGGAAATGGTGCTTTCCGCAGCCCAGAAAATACCAGGGGCTGGTCAAGAGGGATGAATTCCAGGGGGACGAGTAATTCATCACCATGGAGGGCACGCAGGAGTCTACGGGCACCGCCTACAAATGTGGCTGGAATGGGGAACCAGCCAGGCGACGCTGGGTCTTCACGCTGCGGGGAGTCCAAAAGGCCAAATTACTCGAGCACTGCAGACCCAGGGGTGTTCAGTGCCTCACCCTGAGTTTTCTGCATCCAAAGACAAGTATTTCAGGGAATGACCCTCAAAGAGTGGCAAGGAGAGATGAATCAGCCTTTTTCCAATTCTTGTTTGCGTAGAAAATAGAAAAAGCCTGAAACGCTACCCCCCAAAAGGTAAAATGAGTTGGGGGGGGCTGGTCTCGGGAATACTGGTCTGGGTTTTAGCCGTAGATACACGGGAGATACAGGGAGCAGAGATGTCGTGGTGTTTGCTAGCAAGATGCGCCCCTGTGGGGACGAGACCTCGGCAAACCTGCTCACAAGCAGCATTTGATGAATGTTGGGCCAGTCACGAGAAACAGGCGATGCTGGGGATGAGGTGCAGAAACACAGTCCTGTGGAGTTCAGCTGAACGCAAACTGGAGTGAACCAAAAAAAAAAAAAAAGGGTGTTTCTGTTTCAGCTCCAGTGTCTCAGATGTGGGAGATGCTTTGAGTCTGGCAGTGAGGATCCCGCCTGCTCCAGCTCCTTAGCCTAGGACTCAGGCAGCCCCTGGAGAAACTGTTTGGTGTGTTGCTTCCTTGGTCTCACGGACCACAAGAATACAACTGAAATAAGGAGAAAGAAAGAAAGAACTAAAGCAAAACCAAAAAAAAAAAAAAAAAAGGCAGAAAGCTGCCAAGAGGTCTTTAGAATTTAAAAACATATATGGGATTGTGGCCTCTCAGTACTTAAACGGGGCTGTCAGAAAGATGGGGACAGTCTTTTCAGCAGGGGCTGTTGTTGACAGGACAAGGGGTGATGGGTTAAACTGAAAGAAGGAGATTCAGGCGAGAGAGAAGGAAGAAACCGTTGCCAACTTCAAAAAAAAAAAAAAAAAAGGCAGAAAGCTGCCAAGAGGTCTTTAGAATTTAAAAACATATATGGGATTGTGGCCTCTCAGTACTTAAACGGGGCTGTCAGAAAGATGGGGACAGTCTTTTCAGCAGGGGCTGTTGTTGACAGGACAAGGGGTGGTGGGGTAAATCTCAGTACTTAAACGGGGCTGTCAGAAAGATGGGGACAGTCTTTTCAGCAGGGGCTGTTGTTGACAGGACAAGGGGTGATGGGTTAAACTGAAAGAAGGAGATTCAGGCGAGAGAGAAGGAAGAAACCGTTGCCAACTGAGAGGTGGGAGAAGCCCCATCCCAGGCCCCATCCCAGGTCAGGTTGACCCTTGGGGCTCTGAGCACCCTGCTCTGGGTGCAGATGTCCCTGCTGCCCGCAGGGGCTTGGACTGGAGGAGCTTTGAAGGTCCCTTCCCACCCAAAGCAGGCTGTGATTCCATGAACCTAAGCTGGTTTTGCAAGATCTTTGTGATACACAGCTGGAGGGGAGAGGTTGCTCATCTGGTCTTCCAGGCAGATTCCAGCTCCCCAGGTGGTTGTTGTGGAGTAAATGCCACGGGGGTCTCTGTGACATTGGGGTACACACAAGATTCATGAATCTTGGGCTGGTTTTCAAACCTTCTCTTGTGTGCTGCTCAGGCACATTCGGAAATCAGCATTCCTCCTGTTTGTTTGGCATGTCTTAAAAATGTAAAGAAAAACCTGCCCTTCTCTGCTGTGCTCCACTGCTGTCCACTCAAGAAACCCAAATCCTTCACAGACTGCCAGTCAAGAGAAGTTACTCTGCTCTGAATTTTGCTAATAATTGGCTGCGTGACCTCAAGCAAAACAGTTTTCCTCACATGCTACAGCCTAAACTGGTTATCAGGAGAGAAGAGACCTTTTCCTTGTGTGTGCAGCATTTCCTACAATACCCAAATCTCGGGTGGGACCTTGGGTGGTCTCGTCACCAGAAAGATGCAACAAAAGAGAAGAGTTGAATACTAAACCAGACCTTGTGCCCTGAAGAGCACTGACAGATGCTGAAAGGCGACGCTCCTCCCTGCAGCAGCACTCGCTGGCTGCTGCTCAACTTTCTCAAGAAGTTTTTGGAGAGTACTTGGCGTTGTCAGGAGCGTCAAACCCACAGACCCTGATGAAGGAGATGCACGTGGTGGATTTCTCCTCCTGACAGGGAATGAGACCAGTTCTTTAGTTATCCAAAGAAATGAAAAGTTCCTTCCTCGTGTACTGACAGCACTTGGATTTGTGTTCTTCTCAGTGCAAGCCTTGGGAGTAGAAAATTCTAGGTACACTCAGCAAGCATCATTGTCATTATTATTATGATGATTAATTTTTTTTTGCTACAGCACACCCTGGACACGTGGCTGACTCCTGACACCAACTCAGCTCCACACGCTTCAGGTTGCCATGCCCACACCTGCCTGAGGTAGCACCAAGAACACGTCCTGGGTTTGGGATGAAGGTTCATTAAGGGTTAGTGCTAAAGCAAACCACGTGCCCAACAGCGCACGTCAACAGGAGAAACATCCCCGTTTGGAACCTCGAAGGGATCAGTCACTGCCAGGGTGGTTTGTCACCCTCAACTTCAATGATGTGATTGTGCTGCCGGTTGCAGTCCAGGAACTGCCATCTCCATACTGGATCCACGCCGCAAAGGCAGATTTGCCTCAGCCTCTGTACGCCTCAGCCTCCGTACGCCTCAGCCTCTGTGCAGCCTCTGCGGAAGCACACGCAGACGTGGCCAGGTTCTCACAGCATCCCGGTTCAGGCTGAACTGACTCCGGGCTCACAGCAGGTCTCACGGGCTTTCCCGCAACGCAGTGGGCAAGGCAAGCTGCCTCCCG
>NW_010397003.1:656-2478 GCF_000710305.1 Buceros rhinoceros silvestris | reverse complement strand
TGGTCTCCCGCTCACCAGGACACTGCACACACCGTCGTGGAATTGGTCAGGATTTTTTTTGCTAAGTTTTTATTTTAGTTCAAGGACTTTGCTTCATACAAAATGTAATTGTAGAAACAACTGCAGAATTCAAAGTTTGGCTGATAAATGTTACTCAGGCAGCAAACTAGGCAATCACAGAACCTTTTTTTTTTTTAATCTTTTTTTCCCCCCTTTTTTTTTGGGTAAAGTTCCGCTTGTGGTGCATGGTTGGAACTTTCAGAATTTTTAACACTGTTTTTTTAAATATAAAGTTTTGCAACAAACCCCCAATTTCTATCAAATATAATTAAAAATTACATAAAAATTTGTATGATTCCTGAAATATAATTGCGTTCAATGAAACAGTTACTATTTGAGATTTACCATATCCTCATTTATTCAGCCAGGGTTGTTTTGGCTCCAGTGTCACTAACTGTGAGCAAAGCTTTGTGTCTAACTTCTACCGCAAGAACCCGGGTGAACTTTATATATATGTATATATGTATATATTTTACTGGAAAACATTCCTGTTTCAAAGTACAGCCACTACGAGACTGGTTCTGGATGCAGAAAACTGACCGGTGCAATTCAAGTTTGGCAACTCACTATGAGGGTTCTTGGAAATACCATGTATGCGTTGGAGAGACAGCAGAGAGGCTGTAAAAAAAGGTGGGGAAGGGGTTATGAACAATTTGTGGTCAGGCTTGTCTGTCACTGTCATCGACCCCTACGAGGCGGGTGGAGGATTAGGCAACGTGAGCTGCTGCTTCGTGTTCTGCCTAAGAACCGGAGTGACCAAGGCCGTGGTTTGCGCTGCCAGGTGGGGTGTTGGTGCGGGGCTGGGGGTTTGAGGGTCTCCGATGGTGGAGGAAAAGGGAAGGTGGAGTGGGGGAAAAGGCAAAATGACTCCGTACAGAAAGACATCGCTTTTGCTTTCCAGCGTGGGAACAATGTTTGCATGCGCTGCCAGAGAGATGGTGGTTTCCCTCTCCTTTACTACCTGGAGTAAAACAGTAACGATTTCTTTAAAATTTCAAAGGAATTGTTTGTGCCTTCGTATAAGGAAAATGTATAAAACATTTGGTCACCATCGTGCTGAAGCCTGAAACAGGAAAATCCAGCAGATAAAGCTACAGAATGGATGAGGGGCTTTCTGACTGGGCGGTTGGGATGTGGCTCCGGCGTGTCGTCTGGTTGCATAGCCCTCCCTTTGCCAAGCACAGCCGCCAGCCACGGCGCACCTCTGGCTACCGCACGTGCTGTGTTCAGAGCGCACGCACACGCAGAGACGGGTAGAGACAGGAGTTCTCCTTTAGCAGAACCCAGGGATGAGATTGGCCAGGGATTATTATTTAGTAACGGAACAAAAAAACCAACACAGAAACGAAAACAGGTTGACTTTCCTCAACAGAAGAGCTACAGGAGATGTGAAGAACCACCCCACAGCAGACTGCTCCCGCCTGACGCCGAACGAGCTGAGAGAGTGAGACCTCCTGAGCATTTTGGTAGCATCCGATACCATCCAACCCCCCCAGTGGCAAAACGAATGCCCAGGGTCCAGCAGGATCTCCACCTGTCCTAAGTGACTGCTTCGCCTGGAGAAGTTTCACAGTTCTGGGGCTTGGTAGATCCTCTGAAAAAATTCCTTTGCCCAACCCTCTCCTCTTTCCTATCAGCGGTTTTAGTGATGCGCTCATCTGGCATCTCCCACCCTTCCTCCTTTAGCCTTTTACAGCGTCCTCTGGCTGCCCTCTGCCCCAGGTTAGCCCTATAGCGGTTTGTCAGACCCACGGACAAGAGG
>NW_010397003.1:0-584 GCF_000710305.1 Buceros rhinoceros silvestris | reverse complement strand
CGCGTGCCTCTGCCGCCCCTCTGCCCCGGGTTAGCCCTAGAGCGGTTTGTCAGACCCACGGACAAGAGGTCCTGCCCAGTGCTCCCTCCCCGCCAGCATGGCGTGTTTGCCCCTTTTCCCAGGCTCAAAGTGCAGAAATCCACACGTGCACAGAAGAAAGAAACCATCCAGCGCAAGAACACAGAAATCTCATCCCTGAGAATCAGTTAGAGGTTTTGCTTATTATTATTATTATTTTTTAACCTTCTCTTAACAGGCAATAAAACCCAGACTCTCTCCAACTGCCCTCAACAGAAATTACGCACCATGGAACATGGCCAGAGCTCTTCCAGCCCAACTGCTACTTTACATGCAGCGTTAAAGACACTTCCCCTGCAAGAGCCCCTCTGCAGATGCTATACTGTTCCACCTGCACCTTCACCGCAGGACCAAAACACCAGTCAATGAGAAAAGGCCCGTTTTGTTTGCTGCCATCGCTCCCCTCCCACCAATAAAATCAGAGATAGTAAAAAAGAAAAAGAAGAAAAACAAAGAAAAAAGGCCAACAAAACCCAAACCAACCCCCAAAATATTCAGCTGAGTCA
>NW_010397002.1:494-723 GCF_000710305.1 Buceros rhinoceros silvestris | reverse complement strand
CCTTATCTTTCGCTCTAATTTGTAATTCGTAGAAAGTAGCTGTCTCAAAGTCCAGGGAGCCCGTCAGTCGGATCTCCCCACTTTTTGCATCCATGCTGAATATATCAGAGGCTGAAGGAGGAATAAGAGTATCAATTTCGTAAATCACTTCTCCATATATTCCCAAGTCAGGATCCGTGGCATTCACCCGCACCACCAGAGTCCCCTGTAAGGCATCTTCAGGCAAAAG
>NW_010397002.1:0-248 GCF_000710305.1 Buceros rhinoceros silvestris | reverse complement strand
CTGGCCCCTGTCCCGCGCTGTCACCACCAAACGGTGCACAGGCATCGTCTCCCGGTCCAGTGGTTTCGTGAGCACCAGAAACAGGGATTTACTGAGAAAGTTACTGTTTTCTTCCTCTATTTGAAAATGCTCGCTGGGGCTGAGTGTGTAGGAGAGCTGAGCATTGGCTCCAATATCCGCATCCGATGCACTATCCAGCAGGAAACGTGACCCTGGAACTGTGGTTAATTCCGCGATGCTGAGGTTCT
>NW_010397001.1:38808-47843 GCF_000710305.1 Buceros rhinoceros silvestris | reverse complement strand
CCACTTTACCCCCCCTCCCCCAAAAAAAAGGTAACATTTTCTCAGAAATCCTACTTTTTTTCTTTTTTAACCATTAAAAAAAACCACTGGTTTTATGAAACAGACTACGGGCTTTGACCACAGAATGCATGTGGCATAGGAAAGAACTTTTTTTCTGACTTGTGCTGCAGTATCACAGAGATACTACTAGCACTTACCTGTGCACTGGCTACTCAATAGCTAGTTCCATACAACGTGCCTCTTACAGAAATGAGAACTTCTTTCATGTGAAGAGGCATCAGACAATGCTACCTTGGCATTTAGCATCTATCTGTCCATTTTGAGAAATAAATCTCTCTTACGATTCCTCTTCGTTTGTTTCAAACTGTCAGCGCTGCATCCTGCACTCATCACTTCCTAATTTGACCACCACGGTATCTCATCTGGGACAGTGATGCGACTTTATTTTAAAACAAGGTGTTTAATACGGCATATGACTACTCTGCTGTGTCTATGCTGGTGTGTTAATTCAGATCAGGAGAACATTTCTTGAGCAAATCTCTTACCGTGCTCTGCTTTGCATAACAGAGTGCACCCCGAGCACGCGAACTGGATTCCTTCCACGTGAAGCTAAACAGCACTGCAAGGACATGACTGCTGTCTTTCAACCACTAATGGGCATTTGGTCCACATGACCAGACCAGAGCTAATCCCCACTACACCCCACTCAAAACACGTACCGTGCGGCGGCCAGAGACTCTGCGCTGTTTTTCTCCTATCACATTGCGGTGCTTGCTAAGGCAGATTCAGCTGACCCTGCCACTCCCAGTCCCAGTGCCACCATAAAAGCTTTCCAGTTCCAGTCACCTCGAGAGATGAAGGGGCAAGTCAGGGTGCTCGCCCTTTAGATAGTTTTCTGGGCTGGATTACCACCTGCTCCAGCGAGCAGCAGCTTTTCTCCTGCCCCGATGAAGAGGCAGGATTGAACTGGATGCTCAGCACAGCCTCACTCCCCACAACCCCCCAGGGAGCCACTTCTGCAAGGCCCAATCACAGAGGATTTAATTTTTAAAACAACTTCTCAAGGAGAAGGCGTAGGGGGAAGTCTGGGCTGTTATGGTGTGCTGTGCGTACTGAAGAGACTAAAACCACCAGTAACACAGAAGTGGAGGGCCAGTGGTCTAGGAGCCTGGCGAGATGAAGAAGGTGACTACTGAATACACACCAAGAAAGGGGCCATGGCAAGAACAAAGACCCGAACATTGCAAGTCTTTACTTGCCTTTACTAGCTTTCAACAGATTTCTGACTGAATAAAGAGCACAAATTTGATCCCTGCGCGATAGTGTCATGGGTAAGATTTATGGTGTATTTTCTCCTGTGAGGAAAATATTAGATTATTATCATGAGATACAAAAACTGCTTTCCTATTAAAACAGAAATCTTGACTCATTCCATGTTAACCGGAAAAATAATCATCGTCAAAAACACTACATCTCCTCTAAGGAGTCATTAATGAGTGGGAACTTTTACAAATGAAAACGAGCAGACTAGGAATATAGAGCAAAGTGCAACAGTACTGACACTACGTTTGTGTGTGTGCAGAGAGACGCAGATTGCTTTAAAATGAGTATTAAGAAGACAACAGCTATGGTAAAGCGATTAACGGCTGTATCTGGCAGTCATCTCTTCCAGTCTATGGCTTCTCTGGGAGCCCAGGAGGTCAGCAAAGCCCCACAGCTAAATGGGGACCCTACAAGCGGCTGCTCCACAGCCTTAATCCACGTTCTTTGTTTTGATCTTGATTTGCACCAGAATTGAAGGGCTGTGGGAGGATTGTTTTTAAGTTTGATGGTTTAACTTAAGGTAGATCACACGATGTGAAACACTCCCTAGTCACCTGGGACATAAGTGATCCAGCATCTCACAGCTTGCTGGTCAGACTGTGCCAAAAGGAGGCAGGGACAGATCCCAGCTCACGCTGTGTGATGGTAAGACCAGTGTCCCTGAGCCTGATCCAAAGTCTATAGGAATAACTGGAAAGATTTGCATTGAGTTAATGGGCTTTGATCATTTGTCTGCAACGGAAACCAATAGTAATAAGGAATAGTAAAAAAAAAAGTAATCTGTTTTTTCAGTAATGTAAACAACAGCTATTATTTCTACCCCAGGAATAAACACTGAGGCGCAACTTTCTGTGGGTAGAATGGGAGCAGAGGAAGAAAAAAGTTTCTGAATTTAAAATATTAAATGGGACACAGCTTGTTTTAAATGTGAAGCTTACATATTTTTAGATGGAACCATGCACACCATTTTATACGTGAAGACAACTCACTAATTAAACAGCAAGTTGAGAGATGTGTGGAAGGAATAACAACTTGGAAAAAGAAAATTGGGGAAAGTACTTTCTACATCTGTTCTTCCACGCCAAATTTGTTTAAAATGATACACAGATAATAAAGCCAATTTAAATTGGATGAATTGCTTCACCTTTTCTTTTAACCACCTTTTTCACAAGGTTGACAGGTTCCACGGCTTTTATAAGAATAATGACTTTTCATCTGCTTAGGTATAGTACACTGAAAACAGTTACAGGCAATCTTCCCTTGCAACACACACTTTCTTAAAAGCACTCTTATTTAACATCATTTCATTTCAAATTTGTCTCCCGAACAAGGCAGCAAAACCCACAGCACTAGAAAATCTCTGGGGAATGTGTTTCAGACGAAAGCGGCGATAGCTAGTTAACGGAAAGCTGCTTGTTGTGGTTGAAGAGCCTATTCTTTAGCTATTTGGTTGCTGTAAAGATTGGTTGGTGGGTTTTAATCCACATTTCTTAAGATAGTGGAGATTTGAATTTATTCTGCTGTCTTCTGTTTTTTAAATAGATCTGCTCCCCTTTCCCCGTGACATGAGACCACTGCAAAAAAAAAAAAAAAACGAGGAAAAGGGCTTCGCACACTGTGCAAAGTAAAACTTTGTGGGTCATCAGCACAGAATCACACTGCAAGAGTAAAGCAGGGAAGAGTCAGGTGATCCACAGATATAACCCATCTATTTTTCTTTTTTTACAGAGAAAAGGGTGTCAGGGCTCTGAGGAGCAGCCTCAAAGGCAGGTGACATTTCCTGCCTGTGCCAAGGGGGATGTCAACCTCAAGCCAAGGAGTCATCGAGCTTAAGACCAAAGTTCTGCTCCAGACCTTTTGAAAGGAGGCCAAATAATAACTAAATGGGCCCTTTTTCAAATATGGAAGACTGGCTTTGCTTTGGTTTTCCAAAGTAAAAAGCCCTTAAAGTAGTAAGTTTTATTTTTCATAAACCTGAAGAAAATGAGGTTTTTCTCCTTTTTTGTTGGCAGAGAAATTCTCTCCTCTCCCATCCCAACACTGCTCTGTCTGCTAAATGGTATCTGAGAGGCAAGGATTTCACTTCAGAGCGTAACTGACGGGCATCCTTCCAATTCCTAGAGCTCCCCTCTGCTTAGTTCTGTTGTAACACAATATACGAATAACAATGTCGATGGAGTTTTCTTCGGAGATGAGTGTGCAGAGCGCCAGCGCAAGGGGTTGGCTTTTCATTGTCTCATTTTCTCTTCTTGTCTCATCAGGAGGAGAAACGGGCAAACATTTCTTCCTGAACTCTACAGCAGGTGGAGGTAAATAACAAGTATGTGGCATGTCCAAATACAAGAAATTACGGATGAGAGGAATGTAAGGATAGGAAACTAGGAAATCTTGCACGGGAACAGGAGGAACATTAAGATGACAGAAAACCAGCACTCCAGTGGTGGCATCTTTGACTCCACTGACGTCTTGTAATGCATGCCTTGTCTCTGACATGGTTTTTCTTTAAATAGCTTTTCCTAAAGGTAATGAAGAACCATTTCATTCGCATTATTTCCCTTATAGATTAAGGAAACACTCACAATGACAGCAAGCCATTGCTAGGAGGTCTGAGGACCTGCCCATATTCAAATTCTTCACCAAAAAATGTTTTAGTGGCTAAAACGACAGTAGATAAGAAGACCTGAAGTGATATCCAGAATAAATTTCAGAAAACTGGTTTGAGATGTGTACAACCTTAGCCCGTCACCTTCTACAGAAACCAAACATGGCACTTTCAGCCTGCCCTTCTGTTTGCTGCTCAGAGAAGGAAACAGGAACTGCACCAGGCAGCAAGACATTTAGGGCGACAAAGCTGACTCACTCCCTGAGATCTCTTCAGAACAGGAATCTGGATGCCGGGCACGCTCCTCTGGGCAGTTGTGTGAGGTGGGTGCACAGACTCAATCATTCCAGGAGAGTGAAACGCTTCCACCAGATGTTACTTTTCCTCCCTAGCAAATAGAAAGACGCTTTATCCAGTCCAGCTGACACACGCACTGAACAAAGGGATTTTTTTGCTTTCATTTTCTTTGTCTTGCAGAGCTCACAATTCTGTGATTGCACCGAAATTTTCCCAAAGCTCTAGTCGTGAGAACAGAAAGGGCAAAGCTCTCCTGCCTGCCAGCTCCCATCCCTCTCAATCAAGAGACAGCCAACTTTGGAGTATTAAGCTGCTTGGGGAAAATCACAAGAGAATTGGGGAAAACAGAAGGCAGTGAGGTGCCAGTAGCAGCCTCAGCCCCAATTCTTCATTTCCAGACATGGGTGTTTCTAAAACACTGCTGCCACGCCCTGGGTGAGGAGCCCATATGGACAAGGGGGTGGTGAGGAGGAGCTTGGGCAACTCAAACTGGTAAGACTCACCAACAGCAGAGACTCCCCATCCACCTGCATCTCTCTCTCCCAACTCATGAACACAGGAATTTTGGCATCCCCACAAAGCCAGAAGAGACCAGCATCATGCACTTTGCCCCTGCAACTTGTTCTCCTTGCACACCTGGAACATCTGCTGGACTTCACACAAGCCAGATAAGCGTTACTGATCCGTGCTCTGCTCATGACCCATGAAATGGCCAAGGTCAAGCCACTAGAAATGCCCAGACAGATTTCATAGGCTATGCGATTGTGTTTACTTTCAACAGACTCCAGGATTACATCCAGGATACCAGCAGATAATTTCCCAGCACTTAATTAGCTTTCATTAAGGTGACACAAACAGCACAAGCGCTATCAACAAATTAAAGAAACCACTGGGCTGCCTAATCATTTCCATTTTTTTAAGCACTCCACACTTTTTATCTTGCATGCTTCAAATAGTTTACAAATAGTTTGCTCTTTCTACAGTTACGTGCTTAATTAGGAGTATTAGGAGAAATCTCTCCCCATTCAGTTTGTTTGGCTCAATCTCAGCCAAAAAATCAGTAAAAGCACTGAAACTTCTGCTCTGTCCTCACAAGATGACGAGAGTATTCTCACACTTACTTAAAGTGTGGTTATTTTGTCCTCACTGGAATGAGTTTTATTTAAGTGGTTCATTAGGGTATTAACGGTCATACCTTTTGAGTAAACACCAAAGAGGATGATGAGCGGTAATAATTTCCCACTCAGCAGGGATTTTCATGTCACAGAAATCATGGGCAATTTAAACGTGTGACTCTCAAATGCATTTTTAAATCAGGTATTTTATTGATTCACGTGCTGGTTTGATGCCTTTAGATGTGATATTATATCAGGCCTTACAGAAAAGAGACAAACAGCACACTGGATCGTTAGCTTCTTTTCAAAGATACGTGGCCAACAGGAGCAAGGCTTCGCAGCTAGCGCCAGTTGGCGGGGTTTCCCAATCCAAGCAGATCTGAAGAACTGGCAGGTCCCTTGGTGGGATGAGTATGAGGTGATGGAGCACAGGTGCATTCGAGGCCCTTAGAGGATAAGCAGTTTATAAAGCATCTTCACGGGCGTATTAAAAAGATTGGAAACATCCTTGTGGTGCTCCAAACCAGACACACCAAAAACGCTACAGTCCAAGATGACTCGTACGAGGGATATTGGCTCAGTTTCGAAACCTGCTTGTCTCATCCCAAACTTTTCTCTGCATTGATTTTAGGAAACATACAGAATATACAAATCAGGGCATCTTGGCAACGTTTTCTGCACAGCGTAGAGCCTGTCAAAAACTCACGTCTTCGCCAGCTGGAACGCACCGGGTATATTTTATGTGGTTGCAAATGTGAGCTATTCACAGCAGTGGGGGACGCTGCACTGGCTATGGGCTGAAAGGGAAGCAAGGAAGTGGAGGAGAGAAAAAGTACACTCAGTAGGAAAATGGGCTGAAAAGGATAAATTTCTAATAAAGAACCAGTCATACAAAAAACACTGATTTATATTGGAAAGAGATAGAAATGCCAAATTCTGCACTAAATCAAAACTTAATTTAGATTTAAATTAATCTAAACTTAATCACTTTTTATCTGGAATGACTTTAAAGACACTTTGCATGAGAAAAAAAAAACAACTCACAGTCTAAAACCTACACATTACCCTTTCTAACTACTTTTCTGGAAAGGAGGTTTAGCGGTGGAAATAATAAAAAATTCTTTTCTATCACCCTAATCCGTGTTCATATTTTATATCAACACTTTGGTACGTTTCTTTATTAAAGTCAGTGGATGTAAAATAGTCAGACTCTCAGTAATATTTCATCCAGCTATAAAACCTGTATTTTCCAGGGTAGATTTCCTGGAGTTTTTACGCTTTGGACATCATCACCATATCTACAGGGGACAGAAGGACAAAATGATTCCCAACTGACCCTGCTTATGTGCAAAGTGAGTTCTAGAGAAAATGGCAGAGGGCTCCGTGTACCGATAACTAAGCACATGGAGATGCAAGAGAGACTCACTTCAAAAGAATACTGCAATTATTTGTGCTCGCAGATATTTGTGCTACAACATCTGGTCTCCAAAATCAGGCTACGAAGCAGATGATGCTGAATCACAGTCAGGCTCTAACCCCTCACTCCATCTCGGAGAAAACCAAGCTGTAATGTCAGCCACACCTATCCATAGCCAGGTATGCACCCAGCGGCACGTCAGTGGAGGTTTGATGACGAGCCGCTCCAGGCTGCAAGCACTTGCCACTCCTCCTCATGCAGAGGTCCCGCAGGAGGGTAAGTCATGCATGGAGGCTGCTCCCCGCTGCCCGTGGACTGAATTGGGCAGCTGGGAGGGGAGGGGACAAGCTCCCCCAGCAGGTACACAACCTGTTTGGGCACATCTCCACATCTCTCATTTAAAGGTTTATTGCAGATATGCTAATCTGAAAAAAAAAGGTACTGTGTTTCTACGTGGTGGAGAAGTGATGAGATTTACAGTGCTTGAGCAGAGGTCTTGGCTGGCGGCAGTCAGCCTGGGATACATCTCAGCACCAGCTTCTACAAACAGTCTATACATTGTCCACCGCCGCAGTGTAAATCCAACAGGAAAACTACTTCCACAGACATGGTTAACTTGAGTGTCCTCACTGACAGAAGAGAAAATTTTATTCTCCAGGCCAAGCACTTAAAAACTGAAACCGCAGGAAACACGTGGAGCAAAGTAGGTCTGGAACATGTGATCCCTTCAGAGGATTCAGAAATTTGCAATCCCACATGGACCAACCTTTCAAAATCTGCATAGATTTTTTTTTTTAAATATCAATTTCATAACAATATCACTCAACCAAACAGCAGCGTACGGCAAAGGGGGCGGTGGACAGCTTAACAAATATTCAATATAGCAAAGCATGCTGGTCAGATTAGAAAAGCTGTGACCCAATGCAAATACCACCTGAAAGATATTCAGAGGCCTCTATGAAACACCTCCGCATTTTGTTAAATGTCAGGTTTACTATCCACTGTCTACACCAGAAAAGGCACCCAAAAACCAGCAAGTGTCTCTGCCCATCTTACCGGACCCAATTTTTTGATCTGAACATTTGGTCTTTTCAAAAGAGGGAAACCTGTCGCTCTAAAACATTTAAGCCAAATTTACCCTACATCTTCTAGAGTTTGAGGGAATCTCATTGCTAATAAAAGAGGCAAGTCCCTACTGCTACAGAAAAATAATGAATTTTACAGAAAAATGATGAAACATTCGCGGTCACCTCTTCAACCCACAGAAGGGTGATCCGCGCTCCTCCTCCTCTTCCTCTCCTTCTCCAGTGCCGCTCAGCACACTCCAATACTCCATCCTAACAGTGGGAGGGAAAATGTGGACTCTTCATGACCCTGTCTTGAAGCACTCTTCATGCCGAAAACTCCAAAGAGCCAAAAGTTTTGAGGCAAGCAAAACCGACCTTTTGGAGAAAAACACGGAGGAATCCAAAGAACAGTCCACAAATGTCAAAGGAAATCCCTCACACCATCGAAGCTGGACGTGCAGGTAGACAGATACGGGAGACGTTGTTTATTTTCTACATCCCTGTTATCCACCTGTTTCAAAGGACAAAGACGCTGACTAGGTCAAAGCGCCTGCACTAGGTCAGCCCCACCACCCAGCGTTCATCGCAGCTGTGGATGAGGAGCGGTGTTCAAATTGCTCACAAATTCTGCCTCTGTCTCAAGAGGTAAAAACTGGCCACTCTAGTTTAAGAAGAAAAAAAAAAAGAAAAAAATTATCGCAGCTGTGGATGAGGAGCGGTGTTCAAATTGCTCACAAATTCTGCCTCTGTCTCAAGAGGTAAAAACTGGCCACTCTAGTTTAAGAAGAAAAAAAAAAAGAAAAAAATTCAAAACTACTTAAGCAGCAACCTTAGAAGTTCTTCATTAACGATCTGACTTATTTTGTCATATGGCATTAGTTACATGTTACTTGAGTTTTTAAAGCAATTTCTAGCTTTAAGTAAATACCGCTGAAGACAAACTTATGGACAGAATTAAGGATTAATTCATGAGAGTGGTTTTAGACTTGGAGTAGATTTTTTCCCATTAGTGCCTCATAACGAAGTAATTGTTGAATTAGTAATACATTTGTCAATCTCAGCAAGCAATTACAGTTAATACATATAAACCAAATTACTGCTCCACTTTCGAACTTGAACAGAGAAAGTTTGGCATGAGGTTCCAATTATCTACCGAACATGAGTCACGTCAAAACCGGTGGGACAAATAGTATCTTAACTCCAAATGCTAACGT
>NW_010397001.1:26455-38674 GCF_000710305.1 Buceros rhinoceros silvestris | reverse complement strand
CAGAGCAACCCTGCACCATGGCACCGCTCCGGAGCGCAGAGCGCCCCCCGGGATTTGTACAGGTGCAGCCGCTGGCCCGGGATCCCAAACCGTTGAAGGGTGAGGGTGCGAACTGCAAAACGAGAACAAATGCAACAAGCCAGCTCAAGCGATTCAGCCAAGGGGGTCAAACCTCTAAGAGGAGTAATGAAGAGCTTCTTTTCCACACCACAGTGAACAAATAAATATGCAGACTATGGCAAAAATAATACCTAGTACACCACACACACCAGAAGAGAGAGAAAAACGTGGGCACAAACAAGCGGTGTTTGCTTGACAGGTTTTCATACGTGAACTGGGGAGGGACTCTGTCAGGGAGTGTAGTGACAGGACGAAGGGTAACAGTTTCAAACCGAAAGAGGGGAGATTTACATTAGCTATCAGGAAGAAATTGAGGGTGATGAGGCACTGGAACAGGCTGCCCAGAGAAGCTGTGGATGTCCCATCCCCGGAAGTGTTCACAGTCGGGTTGGACGGAGCTTGGAGCAACTTACTCTAGTTGCAGATGTCCCTGCCCGCGGCAGGAGATTGGAACTAGACGATCTTTAAGGTCCCTTCCAACACAAAGCATTCAGTGATTCTATGAACTATGGACCCTGAAAGATGCTAGACAGCCCTACCTCCTACTAACTCACTGCTGGCAGTGAAAGGGAGAAGGACTGATGCCAGAGACTTTTTTTTTTTCAAACCTGTTAAATAATTCAGGGCTTTATCTCTCGCACAGCTGTTCTTCAGCAGTTTTCATGGAGTGAAGTGGGTGCTGTGGGCAGAATTAGCTCTTAGCTTTGAGAGGTGAATGCCACTTTTCATTACATCGTATGCTGAAAAGTATGAATTAAAACTGACACAAATATTGAATTTCAGAGGAAACAGTAAAGAATTAAAAGTATAAAAAGGAAAATAAAGAATATATTAATGCGTTTCCAACACACATCGACTGGAAACCAAGAAACGAGTCCTGCACTTTGATTTATGAACAAGCTCATCAGGGATCTAAACGACTTGTCTCACGATAACTTGCATTTTATGCATTCCTATGCCAGGAACTCAATTCTCTAAGCTCACTTTCTAGATTCAAGGAAAATATCTTTTCTGGTGGATTTGCAGGCATCAGCACTGTCTAAGGGCCAGGCAACAGCGGGATCCAGCTGGGCTGGGGGCTGCAAAGACACTGAACTGCACAGACAGGGCTTGCCTTGGAAAAATCTGCAATCCAGGCAGGACACAAAAGCTGAGCAAAACGTTAAGATCCAGTGTATCAAGAAAGGCTGACAGAAAAGGAGGCTCGATGCCACATAAAGCTGGAGCACAACGCCGATTCACAATGTTCAGTAACGTGCTTGTGCACCTTCTCATCTTTCCTCAGATGGCTGGAAGGGTCTCTATAGGTAGCTCTCCATCTCCTCTTGTATCAAGCCCAACAAATCCATAAATTTCTCAAATATTCTCCATACTATTTGCAGCAGAAGTCACTCAAGAAGAGCTGCTTTACCGCTGCTTCCAAGTGTCTCAAAACTTGATAGGTGGAGCATTCGCATATGCCTAAAACTACCAGAATAACCAGCTTTCGGAAATGTCTTGAGAGCTTTTGGAGTGAGCTGCTGGCGTGCGTGCCTGAAAAAGTGGATTTGCCAAGCAGTGATGCCAAGATTATGAGATTCAAATTACTAACAAAAGAGCTTTTAAAAAAAATTTTATTTTAAAGAGATTCTTTCAGTGTCAACAGAGAGGTCCCATGAAAATACTCAGGTGAAATGCCCACCTGACAAACAGGTTAGCAATGGCATTTGTACATCTGCATTATTTGTACTCCTGCCGGTCTCGGGAACCAGGAACCTCACTTAGACAGATAATCAAGAGCAGAGTTCAGCACGACTGAAGAAAAAAGTGTCCAATCATTGTAACAAGCGAGATGTCTGCAGCCAAAGGACTAGGGAGGGTCTACACAGGATATAGGTGGTACTGCAAGAGGAAGCGCGCTGCAGAAGGAACACAAACGTAGCATGTAAAGATACGTTGGGCTAAATGATCGTAGATGCAGCTAATGAATGACAGGCCCTTCCACTGAGGTTGTCTTGTGCTTGGCATAATAAAGCAATCAGGCAATTAAGAAAATTACATTAGATGACAAGACGTAATCAACGTAGACAAAATGAAGTAACTTTACAGATACAAAAGGAAACCGTAGCCTGGTTTCTGTGCATTCAGGCTGCTGGGCCATTGGACCCTGCTATCCTCTGTACAACCTCTTACACTTGTCACTGCCCTGCACCGAATGAACATGAATGCGGAGAAAACTCCGTATCAAGTTTTGTAACTAATAAAAACAGAATAAGCTGAGAAAGGCCAACGAGCTGCTCAAACAAGGGACAGGAAACTGACCCTGAAGAAAGATTGTGCCTGATGCACAGGGAGCTGCACCTCACAGGGACAACTGTGATTCCTGGCATACTGGCAGCCAACAGCACGTGAACCCTGAAGAAAGGAGATAGAAGAGAAAGCGAGTGGGAACTCCCCACTGATGCTCTTCGACATGTCGATCTCACTGGATGCCCTGTGCTATTAGAAAGGGAAGCTACTGCTCCGGAACAATCAGCATCTCTGCCAGCAGAGATCTGTTGGATCCACATCCTCTGCAGACAGATACACATGTCAAGTGAAGTTCTACAATGATTATTCAGCACATTAAATGTTTACATTATTGTTACCTAGCTGCTAAATACTGATGTATGTTGAACACAATCCTAGTTGTCACTCTGTTCAAAGCAACCTTCTAATAAAGCCTTCAAAAATGTATTTGATGAGATATTTCATCCTCATCTTCACCTTTCCATAGAGGATGCAACGAGTTAGGTCTTCCATACAGTTCCTGGTGACACCAATAAAGGCTTGACAGCAAGGAAGTTGAATCACTGCAAACTCCAAAACCAAGAACTGTAAATGGGTATATCTTGACTGAATGCCAATGTTCAAAGAGGAAAGCAACATCCAATTCCCAAGACACAGCAGCAGCAGAGACAGAGCAGTCACAGAGGTCTCCCAAAATACCACAGGGTACAGATGGAGCCACACAAGTGCTTAACACACACAACACTGCTGCTGTGCAATACATTTAATGAATTTTTAAAACAAAAGCATCCAGTGAGGTATCGTCACGCCAATCAAAACAAATGTCCAGCTGAAGTGGCCGTGAATGTATCGAAACATACAAAATGTATGTGGAAGTATGGAAAGGTATGTGAACGCTGTTCATTTCAAAGCCCTGCTTATTCTACTCTACCCTACATCAAGAAGCACAAGATTTCCAGCAACAGAGATCATGATGCAAAGCCTAGCCAAACACTGGGAAAAATCCAGAGAGATTATGACCTAACCATCCACGGCCTGGACTAAGAATTTCCAAACAAAAAAAGCCACTCACATTGTTATTTATGCTGAAATATTACCCAACTTTTCTACCATTTCTGAGTTCCAAAATATACTAATCATCTTTATAGGAATACATTATTTATTTCATTTTAACAGCTTTCATATACAACCTCCAACTGAGGAAGGAATAATGAACAAAAACATGTTAGGATAAAGTATCTAAAGAGCAAAGTGCTCCTGATGGGTTTGATTTACATCTGAATGGATTTAGCATCAGCATTTGGAAACTGCAAAAGTCTATATTCCCCTCTCCAAACTCAGATTTTTCAGCTCATAAAACTTTTTGGGATTTATAATAGCCTGCTTTGCAGTGTCTTCTGCATCCCATATGCTAGGGGGATGGGTTTTATTAATATTAACAGAAAATTATAGAGGCCAAACTTTCTGAGCACTGACCCCAAATTAGAGGATATTGCCTCAGAATTAAACACGTCTAAAAAAAGATACAACTCCAAGGTGAAAGTAGCTATTTGCACCACAAACAGTAACATAAACAAAAAACCCCTCTATAAACGTGGCATCACTTTGGCAGTGGTCCTTACTCAGGGAACATGACAGCGAAGGTTTCAGAGATGAATGCAGCCACTGTGCGACATGAAGGCGGCAGTGAGGGGAGGGACGCAGAGTGAGAGAGAAATATTTTTCCCAGTTCCCATAATCTAGTGTTTTTTTCTCGTATCTAAAATATCAAAACCCTTTTAGCAAATCTTATCACAACTAGAATAATATTGTGTAAGTCTGATATTTAAGTTTTAGTCATTCTCAGAGCTACATAACACATCTTTTTGAACAGGGAACAGAAAGCAAGGTTCTGCTCTTGCTGAATACTCCTTGCACAACATGGGCAGATACACAGCTAAGCTTCAGAATCACAGAATCACACAACAGTCTGGGGCAGAAAGGACCTTTCCAGCTCACCCAGTCCCACCCCCTGCAGGGAGCAGGGACATCTGCACCCAGAGCAGGGGGCTCAGAGCCCCAGGGGCCAACCTGACCTGCCATGGGGCCAGCGATGGGGCTGCTCCCACCAGCCCCCCGGGGCCAACCCGGCCCGGCCATGGGGCCAGCCATGGGGCTGCTCCCACCTCTCGGGGCAGCCTGCGCCAGGCTCTGCCCACCCTCAGCACCAACAATCTCTCCCTTCTCTCTGCTCTGACTCTCCCTCTTTTAGTTGAACCCATCAGCCCTTGTCCCGTCCCAACTTCACTCTTCCCTATATTTAAAAAAAAAATTTAAAAAAAAAAAAAGGTGACAGGAAGAACCGTGAACTCTGAAGAGGAAATGCGGTATCATTTTCTTATTATTATCTGGAATGACACAAGATAGATGTGGAAACCCATCCTTGACTTTTTCCAGATGTCCATGGAACTGTATCAGCATTCCAGCTTTGGTTTATGTGGATGTATGTTCTGTGAACTTCCTCACTCGGGATCTTTGTTTTGATCATATATGAGAGAATTTTGACAACGTTTCAGTGGGGACATGAAAAGTCACAAAAAGAATTTTAAAATTCCTGTATCATAGGTGTTGGTAATCTAACTCGTGGAAAGGTTGTTGAGAGAACAGGATGGTAATGAGCAGGTGAGATTTCAGTCAAGACAATGCAATTTCATAAGCTGAAATTTATTTTGGTTGAAAGTCCTCATAAAAAATATTATTTGATAAGAGTACAGGAGCGAAAAGCAGGGCCAGTCTTGCCATGCTGGGCAGAACCAAGGCTCACACCTGTATGCCAACAAGACAAATCGGATCTCAGCCAATCCCCAAACATTTCCATTTACAAACTGCATAAAAATCTTAATGATTCTTAGAAGTAGGACTGGAAAGTGAAGGGGGTTTTTGTCACTGCTGTGACTAAAGAATTATTCCTACATGCCCATTCTCTCCCCTAAATCTTGAGACAACAGCTGCATGAGTAGTAGCCTCAAAGACTCTAGAGAAGCAAGTCCGCCATGGACCCTGAGCTGCTTCACCAGAGACTGGGGGGCAATATGTAGGGTATATCTGCTCTCTTTCCCCTCCACCTGTTTTCACCCCCTGCTACTGAGCATCCACCCAAGAAGTACAGGTTCAACAAATTGTTGCTGCTCAGTATCTCCGTAAATGCAGAAAACAGTGATCTACTGTGTCACAAATACATGCGCTGCAGGTAACGACCCTAAAATTATTTCCATTTTGATAACAAAACCACTTCTTTTTTTCCGTTAGATCTCAAAGTATGGTATCCTTGTTATCCTGCCTGGTTTATACCTCTCTACAGATACTTGGAAGCACCCGTACCTGGAGTCAAAGAAGTTGAGCTTCTACACCCCTGTCCACTCCAGAGCACGTTCTGTCCTCACTTACAACTTACAGGTTTTTAAACACTGGACAAGTCAATGAAATTTTATTACTGAAAAAACCAGTGCTGAAATGTTCTCCTCCCCCCACTTAGCAAGGTTGCCTAATTGGGTGATTCAATCAGCCTGATTGCTGAAATTGCACAGGTTGCTGTGCAGTCCTAAAACCTAATAATCACAGAAAGCTCCTGCTGTAATGAATGAGGCCCCTGAAGACAAAAATGGGAGTGTGTTTATATAACAGAAAGAAACCCGAGCACAGTCTGACAGCAGTTTACGAGGCATCCCTCGCCCCCTTCACACAGCACCAATTGGCAGGGTTTCTGCCAGCCTTGTACTTTATTCTTAGACAAACATCTGATGGCCAAGAATAAAGTAAAGGATAACTGAAATAACGAGAACCGGGAGACCAAGAAGTGTTATGAAGCTGGAATTGTTGCCAGCGCGACATTAGCTCCAGTTCTTTTTTACTCTAACAATGTTTATCTGGGATATTAGTTGCAGTTTGGGATCGTCCCTACCTCACATCTGCACATATACAGAAAAACTTAGTCACAAACCCCTGTATTTTATAGAACTGTACAATGGTTTGGGTTGGAAGGAACTTCTGAAGCTCATCTAGTCCAAACCCCCTGCAGTGACCAGGGACATTTGCAACCAGAACAGGTTGCTCAGAGCCCCCTCAGATATTCTTTCTATTAAAACAAAGGGAAAAAAAAAAAAAAAAAAAAAAAAAAAAAAAAAAAAAAAAAAAGAGACCAGATTTATTTACAAGACTTTCACCAGTACGTCTTTGTAATTCCACAGGTTTTACACTGCAGACATGTTTAATTAGCACTCGACCACCACACCCTCCAGGTGGATGTCAGATTTTTAGGACCGTTAAAATCCAGCTGAACACCTAAACCAAGGGCTGCATTTCTATGAATGATGGTAAATTGTTAAACTCTACAATGGAGCCTGTTCTGGGTGTAATTTGAGTCCTTCGACATTTCTAGGTGGAGGTAAGACCGTGAGTGCTCTCACGACATATTACATTATACACAGACAAACCTGCGGGGTGTAGAAAAAGCAGGAATTTCCAGGAACCTGCTATGTAGCCACCCATGGCATCACCAACAAACCACCATGACCACAAACCATGATCAGGTCAAACTCTGCTGGCTCTAAAGGATGAGTTAAAAATCTCAATTACATTACTCCTGAACCCCCTTCAAGAACTACTCCTAGTTTACTCTTCTACACGCCAGACAGCTTGAGAAAACTCTTACCAGCCACTGGCTGGAGTGCATCATAAACACTTTTCAGTATTTCATGCTACTACAGTGTGAAAACGGTGTTAAAATTGTTTTCAGTTTTAGAATAGGTATTTGATATCACAGATCATATCTGGAAATCAAGTTCACTCTCTTGTTGCTGAACTTTGAAAAACAGCATGTTCTACTCCCCTTATTTCTAGACACATAAAATAGGATTACAGTTTTGTCAGGAAATGTTTTTTATTTACTACAGCTTTCACTGATGCTGTTGAAAATCTTTCTGGTTTTAGTCTAGATGATGCCTGTAACACCTCTGAAATTCAGTTTATTGATTGATTTAAAGAAATCCCTAAAGGAATGTGGCATGATAAAATTCAGGAGAAAAAAACACTATAAATGGATGGAAATGGTGTAATGCTCCAGATTTAGATATCAGAGCTGTAATGAAACAAGAGGGATGGCAATGTTCAAGGCCAGGTTGGACGGGGCTTTGAGCAAATGGTCCAGTGGAAGGTGTCCCTGTTCATGACAGGCGGGTTGGAACTAGATGGCCTTTAAGGTCCCTTCTGACCCAAACCATACTATAATTTGGTGATTCTACGCTATTTAGGGCTTTGGAAATCAAGTCTACCCTTCTAAACCCATGAGTCCTCTTCCTTCCAAAGATGTGGAGGGTATTTTTTCTTCTTGCGTGAGTGTTGAGGTATTTTTCTTACTTATTTTGCTCTGCATTAAACAAAAGCATGATGGACGTGA
This sequence comes from Buceros rhinoceros silvestris, assembly GCF_000710305.1. Classification (NCBI taxonomy): domain Eukaryota; kingdom Metazoa; phylum Chordata; class Aves; order Bucerotiformes; family Bucerotidae; genus Buceros; species Buceros rhinoceros. Next base: position 30,852 of record NW_010397001.1, on the reverse strand, counting down.
TCCACATTGTTTACACAAAAAGGTACAGCATCTTCTCGCATCCCGTGTGGCTACTGATTCAGACTCGGATATCTGGCAGAATTTGAAGGGAATTTTAAGACAGATATGCGATTTGGAAGTGACCTCAAAAGTACGCAAGTTCACATCGTATTTGTCCCAGGTTCAGGCCTATGTTCTAACACTCTGATGCAGGAAAGCCCACAAAGGCGTTTTAAATCCGAAACCATTTTTCTCCAGATGGCTTCAAGCCATCCATGTGAGCGACACCTTTTGCTTTGTTTTACATCACAGATTTCTCGAACAGCTCAGTGAAGCCAGTCCTTTCAACTCAAGGTTACCCTCAAGTCAAGACCTCATTTTTGTCCTGAGCAGCCTCCAGCCCACATGTCCCAGGGAAGCCTACCAGCCAGATGGCCCCTCATAGCTGTCACCCCGAGGCACAACACTTCACCTGTGCTTGCAGCTGAGATGCCCACCTAGTGGTCCAGCCATGGTGGAGTGGCTGTGGTGAGCAGCTGTCATCATCTCAACTCAGACTTGCTGTTTGCTTCCCAGCAGAGCCCCAGGTTGTGCTGCCAACGTAAAGAATCAAGAGGTGCAGAAGGCTCAAGCCCAAGGGCTTAGACCCAGGGTCCAAAACCCCCTCAAACTTACAACATAGTTTAGTGGTAACTTGGCAGTGCTAGCTTTAAAGGTTGGATTCAATGACCTGAAAGGTCTTTTCCAACCTAAACGATTTTATGATTCCGTGTGGGCAAAGGCTCCCAGTATCACACTAACAAATCGGGTTTTCTAGAAATACTCCAAATGAATATGTGACGAAGAGCAGTATATAAAGATGTAAACAGCCAAACAGAAAACACACATCTTCAGAAATGAAGTGAAATATTTACTCTCAGTGGAAAGCATTTGTCTAAACAATGTCCAACACACAAATATATAGTTTCCTATTCCTGCACAGTAATTCTCGAGTAAGACTCCCCAGTAAAATATTTATGTTACAGTGATTTCAATGATCAACAAGGGAACATTTCAACACGGTGCTCTAGCCCAGCCCAGAGGTGCTGGTTGCTACAGCACTGTGGTGTTGGTCCTGCCATACCCTATACTGCTACGGCAAAACACTGCCGAAGAGCCAAGATAACCACTCTAACTGCGGGGCTGCTGTCAGGGTGAAGAGCTAACCCTGCAGACAAGTTTTCTCGCTGTGACTTTACCTTGTGTGAGCAGCCTGTTCCTGACTTTGCTGGTCTTCAGAAACTTTTTATGATATGGAAAACAGGCTTTCTAGTAACTAAGGACTTCAAAGCGGTTGGCAATACATACTGTCTGATTAGATTTTCATAGGAAGGTCAAGCATATAACTAGGGGACGAGCAAGGGAGTGGCTACGTACAAAAATATAGAAGGCTACTCTTCGCACGTTTGCTTCTTCATTTACTGAAAGCACCAACCGAGACAATTTCTCTCTGCTGCTTTCACTTTCTTCACACGTACATTCTGCTCTCCTGGCCTTGATTTCTTCCTTGCGTTTTCTACTTCTGCTCCTTCCTTCAAGAATGCAGAGCAAGACAGGCAACAGCTACTCCATCTCTCCTACCAAGAGCCCTAAACCAAGGTGACAGTGATGGTCACACTTCTCTACTGGCCCATAGGCAGATGTACTCATCCTGGGACACACAAAAAAAGAAAACTGTCCAAGCCTGTGTCACAGCATCAGCAGGCACAGTGGGTGCTTCGTGGGTACAACATGAGAATACCTTCCAAAGCCCACCAGCTTCTGAAAGAAGCTGTACACCCCGTGGGCCACCCAGCAGTTTGCTAACTCTCCAATGCAAACCTGACAAACCCTGTGTGTGGCAGGGAGAAAGATCATCTCCTACATAGGGTTCTCCTAAACGGTGGAACACAAGAGAGTGTCCTAACATCGCTACATTACACGGAACGTGTTATAGAATCAGGGCTGAAGATGACTATCAACACTATTGTTCAATTTTCAAATGGCAGCATGAGTCCAGAAATAAAAGACTCCATGAGCACTCTGAATGCCAACTTTCCGAGCTGCTAGGCAGTAGCACCCAGCAGGAAATTAAGCAGGACTTATCATACATGCCTAAGAAGCAATTACAGAAGCTTCTGTTTCCCCAGTCATAAATTTCCTGGCTGCATAAGGTCGCACTATAAGTGTTGAAGAAATGTTGACGTTCAACGGGTATGGAATTAAAGGAAAATTAACTTCCATGCGCAGAATAAACTATTGTTGCAAGCTTCTGGTGAGGCAAAAAAAAAAAGCATGTTAACACCTCTGACTGCATAAAACCTTATCACAGGACGCTGTACATCCTTGACTCCTGGAAATGCTGGAGTCAGAAATGGTCATTGGTAAATGCAGAATTATTTCGGTTGGGAGAGACCTTTACGATCGAGTCCCCCCGTTCCCCCAGCACTGCCAGGTCCCCACTGACCCCTGGCCCTCAGCACCACCTCGACACAAGGGCTGGGAAACCCCTCCAGGGATGGGGACTCCGCCACTGCCCTGGGCAGCCCAGGACAGGGCTTCACAACCCTTTTTGGGAAAGAATTGTTCCAAATAGCCAGTCTAACCTTCCCTGGAACAACTTGAGGCTGTTTCCTCTCGTCCTGTCACTTGGTCCTTGTACAATGTACACTCGCACACCTTTCTAAGATGTTGTATAATGACCATATTTGTGCCACCACTACCTGATCTGAACAATGTCACAGCTGAACATTCTTTTCAGTCCCCAGTTCTCTTGACTCCACAGAGAAATTCCTTCTGACATGACTCAGACACAGTGTATCACCTACACAAGAAACAGCATGCTATGAAACCAGAGTACAACAGGAATCACATTAACTTTTTTTTTCTTAATGCCGTATCTCCTGCCTGTCTGACCTTCGTTCGGTTTTCAGGGGTACTTGCCGTGTGAGGCAGTACAAGAGGAGCTTCAGCTACGGATGCTCTCCTGCAACCCACGTGTGCACTACTTGTGCCAATCTCTGCAGAATTTCTCTCAGGAGATTTGGATAGGTGGTTATTCAGTGCTTTCAAGCTCATTATTCTGCAGGGATAGTTGCTGGTGAGAGGGAAGCTCTGGAGAAAACCTGTTCTCATTATGCTTTATGCTGCAGTTTCTCTGTAAGCCCCAAGCCAACTCCTGCTGCAGGTCATGGTACAAACCACAGAACAGGAGAAGTCTCTTCTGAGAGGAGCTCACAGGCTAAGTTAAAGCGGGGTTTTCTTCAATCCACATGGCACTGGGCAGTGGGAAGTACCATGAAGAGACATCTTACTGCTTGGCATAAGAAGAACAGAATCTATATATTGATTTTGAATAAAGATCAGTAGTTTTCACATTCATTTTTATAAAGTTATATTAACTTGTGTTCTGGAAACATTTTCAGCCTCTCATATCCTCAGCCACTAGTATTTTGCTAATAAAGAAGCCACAAAGCTTCAGGTAGCTTCGCAAGGACATACCACAAAGCCAAAACAACGTGAAGTAACTGATCTCTCACGAAAACTGAACAAGAAGTTTTTCCAGGTAACTACCAGCCTATACGGATATTATAATCAATACAGGCAGTAACTCACAACGTCACAAATATGCAGGTATCTGAATTCCATTAAAACTCGACTTTCTTGTTATGGGATTTAGTCTCCCATGCAGAATCTGTACAACCTCTTCTATTGAAATATTGGTGTGTAGTTTTTTTTCCCCACTGAACCAGCACCCACCGCTCCGGAACTGGTCTAGTTAAACATCTAACTCTGCCAAATTGTACAGTATTGGTTGTAGCAGGCGTCACAGGCTTAGGCAATGTCGAGTTCAACATACATATCCCCTCAGTGAAAGTTTACTCTGACTCTTCTGCAGTGCTACAGCTGGTTGTTTCATCCTACAAAAACTTGGCTAGACTGGATATTCCACAGTTCTTGAAAATCAAATTCGTTGCTGAACCTTCTCCTCTTGCCGCTCGCACAGACACCACATAAATGCAACCCAATAACTTCCGTGATGACAGAATGAGCTGTTTCTGAAACATCTAAAGGCACTTTTTTTACTCAGGCTATACTAATCTCTGAGTGATATGCAAAAATATGATTAAAACGGAGATGTTCTGTGAGATAATGCCCACTCTTAATGGAGTAACGGTTTGCTTTTAAACACACATTTGGAAACTGAGATAAGCTCAGATCACATCCATTTCAGTTCCAACCACAACAGCCCAAGGCAACTGCTAAGGAGACCAAACACTTCAGTCTCTGCACACCTCAGAACGTGAGAAAACGCAGGGCTGAGGTCAAGAAAAGTAGACCTCAGGTTTGAGGCAGACCGTTGAATGTGGAAATGACGGTTTGGTTAAACAAAGAGGAAA
>NW_010397001.1:20999-26344 GCF_000710305.1 Buceros rhinoceros silvestris | reverse complement strand
AAAGAGTGTGTTACACATATGATGAGGGTGACTGAAGGTCTCACAACTTTGCAGTTAAACCAACTGGCATCTGGTGTGTGTTGGCATCTGTGTTGGCATCTCGAGTGTCTGCCTGCTCAGTGAGAGATGGATGTGGGTGCTATGGAAGAACGAGCTGGTTTGCCTGGGATGCAAATGCTTGAGCACTGTTTAACGCGGATAACTGCCACCTCGGTTTTGGTAGGCAAAACCATTCCAGAGGACAAGGTGACTTCTTCAGTATAAAAATGAAATGTTTCTTTTGCTGCCTGGGATGCAAATGCTTGAGCACTGTTTAACGCGGATAACTGCCACCTCAGTTTTGGTAGGCAAAACCATTCCAGAGGACAAGGTGACTTCTTCAGTATAAAAACGAAATATTTCTTTTGCTATGGCTTCTACTCAGAAGCAGAAGTTCCTAACATAAACTCTACTGGTTTTCTTAGTGCCATTTGGATTAATTTCACTTCATATGAAATAATGTTTTTGAAATTAAAATTTTCAAAATTCTCAAGACAATTAATGATCAGGAAATTATCAGAATACTTGTTTCATGAAATAGTATTTCAAACTTTCAATATTTTCAAAATGGTTGTTTTCAGTGCCGCCTCTCATGAAATGAAGTGTCCAAACAGCTGACAAGAGCCCGTGAGATATGTTCAGACTCCGAGCAGGAGTTGGGGAGTAAGTCACGGTATTTGAAAGACAAGCATACATCTGCCAGCCACCTTCGAAACAGAAATATAAAACTCTATACAAAATCTCTTCATCTTTTGCCCCTTTATAAATAAAAACAGCATCTTTATTTCCAATGCATTAATAAATCCAACTAGAACACAATAGCCTTTACAGATGCAATGCTTTTCAAAACGAGCACAACCTTAAAAGCATTGTTGGGAGAGTATAAAGGGCATGAAATCTCACCAGGTACACAGGAAAAAAAATCAATTATTCATTTCTATGAAAGGCCAGCTGCAGTCCTGAGTCTGAGCCTTCAATAAATGGTGAAATCTCCTTTATTTGTACTGGGATTGCTGCTTCCTAATATAACCCAAAACCTCAGGAACTCGCTGGTAGTAATGCAAACACAGGATGAGCTTTTAGCCAAGAAATCATTTCAAAATTTATCTAAAGCAGAGAGTTATTATGATTCCACAATGGTGGCATGCAGTTGTTTGACATTCACCACGGCATACTGGGGACAGAGAAGTATCTGAATTTAGTTCCCATGATGTAACAGAGAAGCTATCTAGGCAACTTGGTGCTTTAAGCCTCTTCCTTTTTCTCCACATCACAATTTTGGAAATAAAGCACCTAAACTATATACAGTAAACAAATGCAGAGGTCCATAGCAGGATTTCAAGGACATCTATTTCATCCCCATCAGTTCTATTATTTGATGCATAAGAAAAAAATGCAGAAATACCTCAAATGCCCTTTTGGTACTCGAACAAACACTGAACACAGACTTAACCAGTGAATAGTTGGACTATTCTTAGTTGCATTTCTCACGGACTAAAATACTGTCTGAAAGAGTATGAGTTTCCATAGATCCATTCCTTGCAGGATTCAAGACCAAGAGATGGTAGAGTCAGCACAAAGTAAGAAAATGGATGTACATCACTACAGCTAAAAGAAAGTGGAGTGTTTTTACAGGCTGATTAAACGCAAGAAGAGGATACACTTACAGAGAAGGAGCTTGAAGAGGAATACCCGCACTCACCTATTGGAAATAAAGTTTAAAATGACCATCATGGAAAACATTCTTGCTGCTGGAAATGCCATCGTTAAAGATGCTTAAAATCAGTCCCAGGAAAGATCGATAGCGTGCACACTGAAGAATGAGACTCTGTATTACCTTGTGATCTAATTTTCAATTGCCTGTCTCACAGATTCTATACTCAAAAGACGTTACCTAACCTAATAATCAGAATCTTATTCCATCAGAAGGAGAAACTTAATAATGAAATTGTATTATTGCATGACTACTACTACTACATCTCAAAATCCGATTCTGTGTTATATGGAGACATCATCAGTGAAAGAAGACTGATAACCTGGCTCCTGACAAGGCTTATGAAGATTAGCCCAGCTAACCTTTTCTCTATTTATTCTTTTCCTTCCCTATATGAACTCCAATTTAAAAAACAAACTCTCTGGGAGGTATTTAATGCTAGTTCCACTCAGTGCAGCTGGGGCTAACCAGAAATCTTTCATTAAACTAAATAAGGAGTTCAATAACACGTTTTTATTAGTGCCAGGCAATACTCACAAGGCTCTGAAGAAACAAGAGCCCTCTGTCCCCTAAACACTTATCTGTAGCTGATTTTGAATAACAGAAGTCCAGAAGAACAGGGTATTTTAATATGAGCCTAAACTTCTACGTGTCTTCTTTGCTCCTGCAGATGGCCCAAATTAAACTGCTTCTGGGGGTAAAAGATAAAGGGATGCTTGTTCTTCATTTCCAAAATGAAACTATAACTGTGTAAGGTTTAAGAGGTGATAGTCTGTATCACACCTCTAATTTAAACATTTTTCAAGTGTTTCTGTTACCAAAATGAAAATATTTTCTGAGGCTTTAATACAGCAGTGTGAAAAGAAAAACAAACTAAACCCAGAAAATGATCTTTTGATTCAGAAGTTGGCATTTGAACATACTGAGACAAACTAACCTTGAAGACAAAGGTATCCCCAGCCCCCACCCCCATTTCTGAAGCTGTCAGGAGTTAGATTATTAACTACAAAAAGGCAACACATTGGAAAAAATACAGTAGAAACATGTATTCATTCATTTCTGAGGCGAAAATTATGGAGTTCTAGAATCAGCTTTCATTTCCTTGCAGGATGAAAGCAAGGGAGGGAGCAATCACTGTAACAACACATGAAAATTTCACATACTTTATCATAGCAAAAAATCAGCAATTAAAACAGAAACCAAAATAACTGCATGCTTTTTTCTCCTTTCTACTATTACATTTCTCTCCTTTCCTCCCTGTACTGTCTTTTTACTCAGCCTCAAAAGTGGTGCACCAAAACCGTACATTCGCAGTGCTGACTCTCACCTCATTTACCAGCGTGACACGTACAGACTAGACTGCCTCAGCTGGAAGGAGCCTGCAACGACCATCTAGTTCAAACATCCAACCAGTTCAGGGCTGACTAAAAGTTAAAATACGTTCTCCAAACTAGACAAACCCAGAGTCTTCAGCTGCTCCTCAGAGGACACGTCCCCCTGCCCTGCCACCAGTTTTGTTGTCCACCTCTGGACACATTCAAGGACTTTCCCATCCTTCTGCCATGGTGGGACCTTGAGAACTGCACGCAGTGTTCAAGGCGAGGCCACGGCAAGGCTGAACACAGCAGGATAATCCCCTGGCTTGACCGGGTGGCCAAGCTGTGTTTGACGCACCCCAGGATGTGGTTGCCCTCTCGGTGTCTCGGCACGCTGCTGACTCCTATTGAGCTGCTGCCAACAGATCTCTTTGCATGGCAGCATCTCTGTCTTGGGCAGTTGGGAAAACTCTACTCACACAGCGTCTAGCTGATATAACTACTCTAATCTAAGTAAAAATAATGTATTTTTAGTCCTAAGGATGTTAAACAGATATAGTAAATCCAGTTCATTAAATCAATACTACATATTTTGGAAAAAAAGGAAAATATATTTTTAGACTCTGAAGGTCTGATTTGAACCGAGAAAGCCCAAGACATTCCAGTTAAAACTGGCATTTCATAAACACAATTATGCCTTTTACTTCAAGAAATGGTTTGAGTTAAAGGTGAAATGGTAATGCTCGCTCCAAGTTTCCTTAGGATTCTGTTACTTCAAGTCAAACGCTTTACTGCACATAAGGTTTCTTCTGTTGATTTGTAGTACAACTGTTTACTCAAGTGGCAGCAGCATATTCTGTGATAAATTGAGTGGACGTTTATCAAGGGCAAGTTGACAGGTTTAAATGTTAAACGTAAGCATTGTAAGACAAGTACAAATAGTTTCTACCTGGAGGTTACACATCTAAATCACTGGATAGATATTTTAATTAACTTCTGTACAATAAAGAACGTTTGCTTCTGAATTATTGAAGAATGCTTCCTGAGAGAGGAAGATACAAAATGTCATGCAATATGTTTTAAAGTGGTGTTTACATATAAATAAAAATTGAAAATCCTTCTTCCTGTACAACACAGGCAAGAAAGAGACAAACACTGTTTAGAAACATAAATCTTGGGGTCGGGGTTCAAAGTTAAACAACTTTAAACAGCTTCAGAGAGTTCCATCAGACAAAGGCATGATACATGGGTAGAGGGGATTTCATTACTTTATCTCACTTTATTCTTAATACACTGAATTATCACCTTAATAACATCAACGTGTGGCCACCTCGGGTTCTGAGGGAATTTTGAGAAAGCCTAAAAGATAAAGACGTACAACAGCCAGTGCTAAACCCAACGAAAACACGTCTCTGGTGGGAATTAACACGCTTCTCCCATTTCTCAAACCATTCTAGCCTTCTTGCCCTGCTAATCATAATTCTTAACTGCAACACGCTGGGAAACAGAAGCCAGCTGCAAACCCACAGGAGCACAATGCTAAGTGCCTTCTCAGCAACACTTCACCTTTCGAACCACTAAAGCATCTGGACACTTCAAATGGTAATAAAAACGAGAAGGTTCTACTCACAGTTAAAACCAGGTTCAATAGTTTTTCCAGCTTCAAGACTGTTTATTGTAATCTGGAAGATGATGTGCAGCAGCAGAAAGGATAGACTGGTGAAACACAGAGATTTTAATAATCGTCCTGTATGCCCTGAAAGACAAAATAAACATACATATAATTGGTGAGTTTCTAAACATTGTTTAAAGGTTTTCAGTATAAACCCAGTAAAAATATTTTGAACAAGGATTTTTCTACAAGTCTGTTCCACATGACTCATGATTGTCCCTTAAGGGTCAACATCACAGCAAAAAAAAAACCAAAAACCTTAAATTACAGTGTCTTTGAGCACTCTTTAATCACAAACACCGGTTATTTTTATTACTTTATTGATACTTCCTTTTACTTTTTGGAGTAAAAAGTTTCTCAATTCTCCAAATCACAATTTTACATCAATAACAACTTCACGATCCTTATCACCGCATTACCTGATACAAAAACAAAATATGGATGATACTTCCGATCTTGAGGAAGTAAAACCCTGTTAATCTACTTGCTCTTTCCAAAAACAAATTACTTGGGAGGGGGGCTAACACCACCAAACCCCCAGTTTGGCTCAGGAGTATAGACATGCTTCAAATGAATGCTTTGCTTTGTGCAGACTGTCCTCTTT
>NW_010397001.1:15145-20871 GCF_000710305.1 Buceros rhinoceros silvestris | reverse complement strand
CCCTTCCTTTACAAGGTTTAGAAAATAACTTTCAGGACACACGGAAGAATCCTGTGCCAGACGCACTCAGTCATAGTTTTTTCTATGATTTATTGCGTATCTATAGCCAAAAGCCAACAGAAAATGTTTGATGAAGACTTAGAAAATGCCTTATAAATCCTCTAGGAAATGCTCAGCTTAATCACAGGCAGCCAAACTTGCAAGGTATGAATACATAAAGCAAACCGTTAGTGTTTCAGGAAATATGCCTCTTCGAGACCAAGTTGTATTGCTGATAAAAGACACCATTAACTATCGCCCAACCTGACCTACCTGCAGTAAAAGTTCTATTTCCAAAAGGATTTTATACCTTTTTTATACCTCTTACTTTTAAGAAGAGAATGGTTCATATTCTGCACCTACCAGTAAATAATCTTTTTGTTTTATGTTTGTAATAGTTCGTCAATGACCCAAATGGTAGTTTAGAAAGCAAAGAATCAAATAAACATGATTCAACTACATCAGAGAGAGTTACAGACTATTTCACTCCATCAGATTCAAACCTTTCGTTATACAGTCACTATCTTGACGGCCAGTTTTGAGGACCAAATATATGTAATGAATTTCACAAATTTTTTTTTAAAGAGATTAAACAATTCCAACAAAATGAAAAATGGCCACATACGAATTTCTGGGATCTGAAAAGGACAATACACTCAGGAGATATGGGCTTTGTAAGACCTAGTCACTCGTCTTTACTGGTAGGACACCAGAGCCCACAGAGAAAGCAGAACAACCTGAGCTGCAGAGCGTGACAAAGAGAAGACTAGACTTTAAATTCTTTGCATCAGAGGTCATTCTTCATTCCTCTTCTACAGAAGCTGGCCTGGTGTCCTGGCTTAGGACAGCAATTTCTAAGCGCTATAAAAGCATAAATAACAAAATAACTCTTCTTTTCAAGCTCATGAAGAATGAGCGTATGACAAGCTACATGTTATTAAATCACTTGTTAAATGTGATGTCATGTGTAATGCAATCCAAAGACTGCTAGCTTTTACAGGGGGGTTTGGCAACTTTCAATATTTGGAGGTTTGTTCCTGCACTCCCAGACCCCATGCTCATGGTATTACGAGAGCTGCATGTCCAGAATATGCTAAAAAATTACATACCTCAAAGCTGGAGATAAACAGTTTGACAACACAAATGCCACAGACTTAAGAGTTGTGTTAAAAGGTCCAGACTTTAAAGACAGTCTGGTGATTTCTGAAGTTCTGAGTCACAAACTCTCCTCAGCAAGCACTGAATTTTTGATAGGGAAGAGGACTTGGAAGGTTTTTGATAGAATTGTTTCAGCCAGCCTCCAAAGGAGGAAAAAAATGCAATACAATTAGACAACGCACATTAATTTCTCAAACCATTTCGACATAAAATATGTTCCACATATTCAAGATCATGAGTCCATTTTTATTTTTTCAATTGCCATATCTCTCCAAAAGATATCTCAATTTTAGGCTTCATTTTTTAGAGTTTGAAAACAAACACATTTGAATCACAGATCGAGCAAAGCTCTTCTTAAGCAAAGACTGAATTTTGCAATTATTTCCCATCAAGGAGATGTAGAACATGTTGAAAATATGTTTCTTGAAATGCTGAAGTTGTGAAAAAATACCTCCTTCTGCACAAAGCTAGGGAAAATTTTAAAGGACTATTAAGACCCGTGCTAATAAACAGTCTCTCGGTGTACTGGGAAACCACACACAGCTGGAAGGCAGCTGGACACGCTCCAGCGCAGGTTACAGCATTCCTCAAGGGCTGCTCCCTCCACGGCCATCGGTGGGACAGGACCCCCACCAGATCCTCCTGAGCACAACCCTTTGCCTGCACCACATTCAGCTCTGCCAGAAGAAACGAGACTCGAGGAGGATTTGGAGAAAAGGAAGATATACGATGCCCCTGATGTCAAAATTTTTGGAGAGGCATCGACAATTCGGGAGAAATGGGAGTGCTAAAAAAATCAGCAAATTAGTGGATACATAATTTATGCCAAGAAAGAAGTGACAGATTTGGATAAGGGATGAGTTTCAATTTATTGTGGGGTTTGAATAAACTCATTTGAGTGTATTTTTACTTACATTTTTTTCTTTCTGCTGGAAACTTAGTTCTAAATTACACAAAAAATTCACTCTGTGAGGACAGAACTGAGATGGTAAGAAGAGAGACAGCTGAAATTAAACTGAAATAAAACAGAGCTTCTTATGATGAAGAAGAAAGATTTTGTCATCCTTCTTTAACCTCCATTTTTTCTAATTCTCTCATAGTTACAAGCCTTTTGCGAAAACACATCTTAACTGTTCAGTTGCCCTAATATGATGGTCCTTGGGGACAAGAATGGGAGCTGACTGTCCCACAAAGAAGGAAAAACATGTTGTGGGAAAAGCTGCCTGGACAGAGCAGACACACAAGAGAACATCACCCCAGCCCACAGCAGAAATCACAGCACCGATTCCTGCATTTCTGACTTCAATGTACAGACTCATGTATGTCCATCAAGACTAAAATAAGAAAAATCTTCTGACAAAACACCTGGGTTTGCAGCTTGAGCACTGGGTCCTGATTTTACTCACACCAGCATGGTGCCACCAGCTTCAGCAAATTGTGGTGGGTGGAGAGAGCAGATTTGCTTCAGAACTGGCCTGAAAGACTAAGGAAAGTGGGTTTGGTTTCAGATGCACTGTGTCATTCCTAATGGCACCCAGCGGGACCAAAACCTGGCACGTGGTTTTAGAAATGTACCCCAGTGTGTCTCAGAAACACACAGGGAGGTTGCTCCAGCCTCCTCGCCTCTCCCAAAGGCTCCTGGGAAAGTGATTTCTTCCCTCTGATCAAGCCCGCGGGATGCTGATCCAGATGCAAAGGCTTCATTACCCTCTTTTTCTCCAGCCCAGCTGCAACCCTAAACTGGACTCAAGAGGTTCAAAAGCTTTTCGCACATGGCAGAGGAATCTATTTCTTATTAGCCATTCGAAGGTAATCCAGCCAAGAGCTGGATTAGTGATGGCATGTCCCCCCCTGCCACAGTCACTTCCAGTGCTTAAAGGGGGTGCATTAAAAAGATTTAGACTAGATATAAGGAAAACATTTTTTATGCTGAGGGTGGGCAGAGCCTGGCGCAGGCTGCCCCGAGAGGTGGGAGCAGCCCCATCGCTGGCCCCATGGCAGGTCAGGTTGGCCCTTGGGGCTCTGAGCCCCCTGCTCTGGGTGCGGATGTCCCTGCTCCCTGCAGTGGCTGAGCTGGGTGACCTTGAAATATCCCTTCCAACCCAAAACATTCCATGATTCTAAAATAAAGGAGGAAAATAATGGATTCTAAAGATTATTTTAAGACTGTTTACTATTCCAACATGATCACATGTATGCTGCACGGTCTCACCTGAAGAGAAGATTTAAGACTGTTTGTGTGTCTTACTTGAAGCTTTTATTACTGGGCACTGGGATTTTTTTTTTGTTTTAAAATGTAGCCTTAGCATTGCATTTTCTGAAGTCAGTATTTGGATAATTCTAACATCTTTTAGCCATACGTTATACCCCAAACTTCCAATTCTACTCGAACAGTTGTGCTTGGGAGTATTTTTTTTCAACAATGAGCTATTATACTTACTGAACAAGTCTGCTGCTTGCCTTGCTCTTCTCAGTCTTTTCATTTGTATTAGATGTTTTTGCAGCATGGAGGTTCTAATAGTGTAGTTTTCTGGTGGGTGTTTTTTTTTTTTTTTTTTTTTTACACTCCACTTCTTATTCAGATCACAGCAGATGAATTACCAAAGCACAAGTCATTTTTCACATAATCTTTGATAGCATACAGTGAGTGATAAATATTAATGTGCACTTATCTCCTGAACTAGTGACACTTCAGTTAATAAAGATAGTCTACTATAGCCATTCAGGATTTATTTTTTAATAAACCTCTTCATCAGAAAATGACAAACAAAATTAAACAGCTCTGGGGATGAGGCTTGGTTGCAATAAACCTCTGCAGCCCTGGCAAGGTCAGTCCCACAGCATTTGTTTCATGTAGAAGTCTTAAAATCTTAACTTCTTGGTTTACCATGAGGAAACCCTCAGAGCCTAGCTGGAACCATGGCCCTGAGACCTTGGTATCCTGCTCCATGGTTCCACACAGAAGGTTGTCAACACACCCTACACTATAGACTGGGGCAGCTGGGGGTGGGAAGTTAAGAAAACATTTAACTCAAAGCATCTGTCCTTTGGAAAAATCTGGAAGTTGGGGGTCATATGATCTGCAGGACAAAGAATAAAAATCAAAACACCATAATTTCTAGAATATTTCTTTGGACAGCTTTAAGTGCCTCAAGATAGCACAGCTTACTTACTGAGAGAAATGCAAGAAATGAGACTTGAAGTTAGCATCTGCCAAAGCTCCAGAGGTGATAAAAATCGAGTTGGTTCCAGCTAATTGTCAGGAAAAATGTCCTCACTGCGTCCAGCAGAAACATCTGCCCCTTTGGCCATATGCATCAACACAGATTCACATGTTTTAATGTATATAGAGATGAACGTTTATAAGCGTGAAATAGGTGCTGATATATCTATCTTCCATTTGACACGAAAACCTTGGATTTCAGTATGGGCAGTCAGCGAAACCGAAGAACACGGGCCAGTCCCCTTTCTGAAATTCATCAGCACTACTGTCTGCTAATTGAGGTGCAACACAGCGACCAGGGCAGATGAAGAAAGGGTTCACTGAAATTCATCAGCACTACTGTCTGCTAATTCAGGTGCAACACAGCGGGACAAGTCCCAGCGACCAGGGCAGATGAAGAAAGGGTTCGGATACAAGTTCTAACGAGAGCCGAGATTTTCAGTGATGACTACAGGATTAAACTTGCATGACACAAAGCTATTTAGCCCTGTCCAAGAAAGCACTTAAGTACATGCATATCTTTGGGCACATGAACAGGGAATGAAGGGCTCTCAACGTTGCAGAAAAAGTCCATAAAATAGGACTGACTGCTTCACCGCTGGGGTATTGATACTTGATGTGCCCTACAGCACATGGCTTGCAAGCCAGTGGAGGCCAAACCCTTTTAGATAACCCTACACCATCCACTGTTCAGAGTGGTGCTTTGCAGCAGCTGATTTTCTCTATTTCCCCTTACAGTTACAGTGTGCACTTATGTCCCAGTGTGCAGAGGAGGTATAACCTCAGTGTTTTCAACTCTTGTGCAGTTTCTGGGGTGCAGAGAGACAGGGCCCTCCAGCTGCAACGATGCAAAATGTTTGCTAGAGCAAGTTATATCTATTATTAAACATTCTTTCCAAGACGTAAAATATCCTTAGTATTTGTACATGGGCAGTACTGGGAGGTTTGGCCTCTTGAGAGATGAAAAGCAATGGGACAAAGCTATGAGGTTCAACTAGGCCAAGTGCCAGGTCCTGCGCTTGGGTCACAGCAACCCCCTGCAACGCTCCAGGCTGGGGTAAGAGCAGCTGGAAACTGCCCAGGGAAAAGGATGCTGGTGACAGCAGCTGAAGAGGAGCCAGCAGTGTGCCCAGGTGGCCAAGAAGGCCAACAGCATCCTGGCTTGTCCCAGCACTGGTGTGGCCAGCAGGAGCAGGGCAAGGATCGTCCCCTTGTACTGGGCACTGAGGAGGCCACACCTCGAGTACTGGGTTCAGTTTTGGCCCCGCACTGCCGGAAGGACATTGAGGGGCTGGAGCGCGGTCAG
>NW_010397001.1:13497-15105 GCF_000710305.1 Buceros rhinoceros silvestris | reverse complement strand
GAAGGACATTGAGGGGCTGGAGCGTGTCCAGAGAAGGGCAATGGAGCTGGAGCAGGGTCTGAAGCACAATGCGCTGAGGAGCGGCTGAGGGACGTGGGAGTGTTTAGCCTGGAGAAAAGGAGGCTCAGGGGAGACCTTCTCACACTCAACAACTCACTGACAGGAGGCTATAAGCGAGGTGGGAGTCAGGCTCTTCTCCCAAGCAATAAGCAATAGGGCAAGAGGAATCAGCCTCAAGTTGCACCAGGGGAGGTTGAGGTTGGCCCTGAGGAACAATTTCTTCCCCGTTGGGGTTGTCCAGGCCTGTCCCAGGCTGCCCAGGGCAGTGGTGGAGTCCCCATCCCTGGAGGGGTTTCCCAGCCCTTGTGTCGAGGTGGTGCTGAGGGACACGGGTCAGTGGGGACCTGGCAGTGCTGAGGGAACGGAGGGGACTCGATGAGCTTAAAGGTCCCTTCCAACCAAAATGATTTGCTGATTCTGTAAAGGACAGAGAAAGGCAGTTGTTTGGAAGGACAAAACTAAGAACAGAATTTGATAACGACGTGCCTTGGTCACTGTATACTGGGCAAGGAGAAACCACTGAGCCACCAAGTAACTGTATAGTGGCTCCTGTTCACTAAGTCTTACATGTGCTGCTTAAGTACCTTCAAAAAACATAATGCTTAAACCATCCTGAAGCCACCAGGAATTTTTTTAATGGTTGAAAAAGTGCTATAATTTTCTACCCAAAATAAAAACACAACTTATTTCCTCCTTTCTTGAAAGCACCACCTTCCTTCCACTGCACAATAAACATAGTTATTGGTACATCTATATTCAGCTTAATAGAAAATACATTAATTTTTTTCTTCCTCCTGAGAGTATCTTACCTTCCAACATCATCTTCTACCCAGAAGATCTGAGCTTACTCGAGACTTAAGCAGCGGGCAGACATCACCGCTGCCAAAATACAAAATCACTCAGTTGACTCGCTCGAGTTCCAGCAGCAAGGCAAAACTAGTTAACTAGTTACCTACTGCCATGGTCTGTTCCGTACCTACCCCTGTCCAAGCCTTACAATGTGAATCCGCAAACAACAGCTCAAGATTTCACGCTCTCATTTTTGCCAAGCAGCCACAGTGAAATCCAGACCAGGAAAGTACAAGATTCCGGACTCAACATTTCCAGCAAAAGCTCTCCAATGTTTGAACAGTTTTGTTCAGGTTTTCCTGAAAATGCGACGATTCCCGTATGTAGCCAAATGCTGCAATCTACAGCTGTGCCCAACCGAAAAATATTTTCTCATGAGGAAAGCCACGATTCCTTAATTTCGAGCAATTTTTTTGTACTATAACGAATTCAAATTAAACTAATTCTTAGATCATAAAAACCCAAGAATTTGTAAAAGTTTATCACAAAATATGCAATTACCCAAAGATTTTACATTACTTTTTATAGCAAAATAAGACACATTGCTCCAGGCACGTAAAATGCAGGTTCCTTTATATTCTGTTATATAATGTAATTCCTTACATTTCTCTTTCTGTTTCTCTCTCTTTTAAAAATACTACAGAGCTTTAAAAAAGAAAACAAGTCAGCTTAGAGATAGACCCGTCCATGGCAGGAATG
>NW_010397001.1:11994-13404 GCF_000710305.1 Buceros rhinoceros silvestris | reverse complement strand
AATGCCAACCAGACTTGGGTAAACACAGTCAAAACTGTTATGTGTAATTTTTCTTTTTATAAAAAAACACTGATTTAGAAATGAAAACATGAAAAGTGCTGCATAGGATAATAAATGCCTGCTTGAGCTTCTTGCAGGATTTCCTGTTTTTCCTAGAAGTTTTCATGCCCAGAATACTACCAGGACTGAGCTGTGTCCTCTGCATCAATAGACAATACCATCGTTCAAGCTAGTCATCATCTCCGACTCGCACGTTTACTCAGGCAATTTCCCCATTTTGTTAACAAAATATTTTCTCAGACAAGACTCAGAACTTAACCATTTGGGGTTTTTTCCAGATGATACTCACAAGCTTTCAAAGCAAACAACAGCTACTTGATGTCTGCTTCGTGATTCGACAGGTGACTGTACCAAGCTAAATACTGGAAATAAATATCATCTCAGATACTAGTGCATACAAACGGAGCGAGTTTAAGCCAGAGCTGTTCTCTCACAAGAGGATTTGTGGCTTTTAATATGGAGTTCCAGTCACCTCCCTTGAGGAACCAGACTCTCCATGTTTGCTACTAACAGATAATATTTATTCTGAATTCAAATTAATTCAGCCGTTATTATCTGTTAGAAGCACTGCCTGCAACTAACTTTACTCATTCCTCTGTCAGGGTCATGAAGAGCAGATAACTCTACCCAGTGCTACACTTCTTCAACAACAGAGAGTCCAAACAGCTCCCGAGTAATGGGTGATGACGGCAGGACACGTGCTACAAAGGTGAAACCTGTTTTTTAGAAAAACCTGGACTTACTAGGAGGTGAATAAAGTTCTCCACTGAACACGTACACACGTAAGTTCATAAGCAGCAAACAAATACAATGCAAGGCAGAGTGAGAAGGGAAGGCTAGAAGGCCATGTAAATACGAGTAATACACCTACGGCAAACCAAATCCTACACCATGATTACACAAAGGAGTAAGTGGGCATATGCGTCCCAAACTCGCAGTGGAAGGTGTGCTATGGATTTCTACCCTCGGCAAAACTTTCCCAAGAAGCTCTAGAGGCTGCCTCAGCCCAGGCAGGAGAAGTCTTGCAGAGTTTAATGTCTTTCTGAAGAGTTTGCCTTCATATCTCTAGCACAACATAATGCAGCTCATGACCCAGTTGAAGACCCCCTGTGCTGAAATGCTTTGGTGTTTCAGCTTCATAGGTCAAAACTGCTCAGCCCCTCTGTCTACAGAGAGCTGAAGTGACCTATGCAAGGGCAGGGTTCCACGGAACCACAGAACGAATCATTTGGCTGGAAGAGACCTTCAAGATCATCGAGTCCCCCCGTTCCCCCAGCACTGCCAGGTCCCCACTGACCCCTGTCCCTCAGCACCACCTCGACACAAGGGCTGGGAAACCCCTCCAGGGAT
>NW_010397001.1:11500-11885 GCF_000710305.1 Buceros rhinoceros silvestris | reverse complement strand
CACTCGCCCCTGTCCCTCAGCACCACCTCGACACAAGGGCTGGGAAACCCCTCCAGGGATGGGGGCTCCACCACTGCCCTGGGCAGCCTGGGCCACACCTGGACAACCCTCTCCGTAAAGAGTTTTTTCATACTACCCAACCTAAATCTCCCCTGGTGCAACTTGAGGCCATTTCCTCTTGTCCTGTCGCTTGTTTATGGAGAGAAGAGGCTGACTCCCACCTCGCTACAACCTTCTATCAGGGAGCTGTCAAGAGTAATGAGGTCTCCTCTGAGCCGCCTTTTCTCCAGGCTCAACCCCCCCAGGTCCCTCAGCCACTCCTCAGCGCATTGTACTCCAGACCCTGCACCAGCTCCGTTGCCCTTCTCTGGACACGCTCCAGCCC
>NW_010397001.1:0-11242 GCF_000710305.1 Buceros rhinoceros silvestris | reverse complement strand
GCTGGCCACACCAGTGCTGGGACAAGCCAGGATGCCGTTGGCTTTCCTGGGCACACTGCTGGCTCCTCTTCAGCTGCTGGTGACTAGCACCCCCAGGTCCTTTTCCCTGGGCAGTTTCCAGCTGCTCTTCCCCCAGCCTGGAGCATTGCAGGGGGTCGGTGTGACCCAAGGGCAGGACCCAGCACATGGCCTTATTGACCCTTATACCCCTTGGCTCACTGATCCAGCCTGTTCAGACCCCTCTGTAGTGTCTCCTGACCTTCAAGCAGATCAACATAGCTGCCTAATTTGGTGTCATTTTTGTGAAGCATTGGAACAGGCTGCCCAGGGCAGTGGTGGAGTCCCCATCCCTGGAGGTGTTTAAAAACCATGTGGATTTGGTGCTGAGGGACATGGTTTAGGGACCCTGGCAGTGCTGGGGGAACGGGGGGACTCGATGATCTTAAAGGTCTCTTCCAACCAGATGTTTCTGTGATTGTTCTGTGGTCTGCAGACTTACTGAGGATGCACTTGATCCCCTCAAATTCTCTTATCCATCAGACACTTTCAAAGATTACAATTTTTATCTGCTTGCTTCTGAATAAATAAATGCTCTCAAAACACAGTGTAACTATTCTAGTACCTCAAACCTACAGCAAGGAATAGTGCCTAAGACTGAAACAAGTTTATCACAGACCAACTTACTTCATCCACATGTCAGAAACTACTGAAGGAAAGTACGTGCAGTCTTCAAAGATCAATACCTGAGTTCTCTGTAGCCCTGAGAGATTTAATCAAGGTTTTTCAAAATGGTTTTATTTCTCCATTAAGAACAACCAACTACCAAGCATTCACTGCAAGACATTGGCTGAGTAATGCTCATGTCCAACTAGATCTAATATATCTGGCACTGGGTCCTCTGGGGCAGACATAAAAGGATCAGTAGTTTCATTCTTTCACGTACAGCAAAAATTATAGGGACCCCGCAGCCAACTGTAGTAAAACTGCTTCAGCGCTGAAGCTGAATTTGGCATCTACGCTCTGCACACATGCAGTCCAATTGTTGTCCAAGCAGCGTTTTGGGATCCAAGAGGCCTCTGGAGTGGTATATGAGACATCGCTGTGATTCAGCGGGGATTTCTCACACATCTGTCTTTCTGGTAGAAGCATTTGGAACCATCCCCTGGACAACAGTTGGGCTGGTGAGACAACAACCTCAGACAACTCTCACAAGAAGCACTCGGGACTGGAATAGAGGGCTGCACTGTTTACACCTCTGCTTGAGGATTCTCGTTAGAAAGAGCTGCTGCTTGAGCACCTTTAAATACTTGTCCCGTGGCAAGAGATCTACATGTGGAATAAGAAAATCCATATGGACAGAGTGTAACAATCTGGAAATGGTATATGGGATGATGGATTGGAATATACGTAGTACCTTGTTTCGCAGGGTGTGGTTTTAGCCTTCTGCAAAGCAAGTGCAGCACAACTGCTCGCTGTTTGCATGGCCTGGATTTCTAACGGATTACTGATGTTGCCTTTGCAGACCAAAACAAACAAACAAACAATAACCCTAAATATAAACAACAGTTGGAATGTTGAGGCATAAAGTGTGGAGATTATGGAGAATATGAAGGATGAAAATATTCCCGTGCCCTTCACAGCTACTAAAAGTAGTGTCTCATGGAGTGTGAGCTACAACCCTCAATCTGGAGACAGGACCAGAAAACTTATCTCTATCATTCTCAGAGACTATGCAGGAAGAGGAGCTAAGTACAGCTCTATGCCTACCTACGTGGTTCTGATCACTGAGGAGTTTATACAACAATAAAAGAGACTTTGACACTGTAAAGTATCAGCTCAAAGCTGCCAAAGTGCCCGAAAAGGCCCTGTGATCTGGCATGTTGTGCCTCTTGTCGAACGTGGAAGGGCACTAGAGGTTTCGGGTACAGTCTTCAAAAGCCCCTGAGAGCCTGAGCCTGGGTGCACAGAATACATCCCTCTATCTCTGCAATCCTAAAGGGACAAGCAATCAAAGAAGAATCAATTTGTCTCTGTCATACCTGGAGAATCAAGTGTGGAAGACAAGCAGAAAACCCTTGTTTGGCTCTGAACGTCCTCTAGGTCACTGACATCATGGAAGTAGCATGGTGCCTAACCTGCAGTTCAGGTCATCTCATCACCATGACTATTGTAAGGACTATTCTGGAAAAACTTCATAAAAATTCACCTGAAATATATTAATACACGTTTTTTATGATCAGGCAAGAACAATATTTCTAATATGAGAGAAATGGAAACATAAATGTTCACTTGCATAGAGATTGGTTCTTACTTTTGCATAACCTCAAAAATAACGCTATGAAATAAGAAACAAAGTTTGCCTTTGGAATTACGACGGAGATGAGAATGGACACGCTTCAGCAGAGTCGTAAGTGCTGTGTACAAGCAGGAGTACACACCACATACTGGCCGCATAAATCTACGCTAAGTAGACAACCCGTTCTCCGCTCATGGCACAGCCTCACTTGTACACTGAGAGGCCACAGTATGCAAAAGCTATTTTGTCATCCAGCCTTATAAGAAAATACTCGTGCTCCAACAGTTCCAGCATGGCACCAGCTGGGCAGGGGGAAAGGAAAGATTTTTCTTCCTACAGCGTTATTTCTGTACCAAACTCAGAACCAAATCTAAGTGTCATCTGGCTATGCTTCATGTTAGTATGCATAACACAAAAACACTGAAGAATTCAGTCTTACTTCTAAGTAATTTTTAAATAATTTGCTTGGTTTAAAATAATTATGTATTCTCTCATACATAATACTTTGTGACTTGTCTGTAAGATGTAAATAACACAGTTCTGCTTCCAAAGCAGCAATTCAGACTCCAACACGGTGTGTTACAGAGTGTATAATAGAGCAAAGTGTCAAAAAAATTCGTACTTCTATGAATTTTATCAAGAAGTATTTAACTATTTAGTGCAATAATGAAGAGGAACATGTGCATATACCCCAGCATCCCACTAAAACACTGGAATCCAGTGGTAAAACGAAAGATAGCCATACATCTGACAAATACACACTCCTGGTATAAAACACATCTGTATTCGGTACAGAGTCAGTAGCCTAAGCTATTTTCCAGTCACACAAATTCAGACCTTTTCTTGGTCTGCAACACACTGAAAATATTTCATACAAAACGATGTTCACAAAGCTCATGAAAGTGGAAGTCTGATTCTGTTTTTGATTGCCAGCATTGAATAATTCAGGCTGAAATTCAAGTTGCTAAAGGCACTTTTACAACACTTGGCAAGAGGGATGAAATGCCACTGTTCAGCTCAAGAAATCAAAAATACGGTTGTTTAGTTTGAACTTACCAAAGCTTTCCTATTTTCTTTGTATTTTTTTTTTCAACATAGCAAAGTCAAGAATTTCCATTTCAGCAAATAGCAACATTTCCTCAGCAAAAAAGCACATCCAAATTCATAACAGTTCACTAGGAATTTTTCATAGAAAGTTATGAAGTCACAGAAAGAGAAGGGACGCCGGTGAAATAACAGCAACAACACCCAGCATTAGCAAGCGTCCTCAGAAGTCTTCGCGACACTTAGAGCAGCACTGAATCGGCTGTTTTCATACAAGCGCGGGGTTTGTGCAGTAGATGACACTAAGGGCTGCCACAAAGCTTTCAGGGCCACTCGCTGGGGATAACCTCTGGAGCGCATTCAGGGCTCTTTGCCACATAGAAGTGATGCAGCCCTGAAAACTCATGCTAATATAACCATGTTTGTGTTGATACACCACCACGGCAACGCTGATCGCTCTACTAGAGAGCTCTCTCCATAATGTCTGTCTGAACACACTAGTGTGTGCACAGGCACATTAGATTCACAGAGTCATAGACTGGTTTGGGTGGGAAGGGACCTTTCAAGGTCACCCAGTCCAAGCCCCTGCAGGGAGCAGGGACATCTGCCCCCAGAGCAGGGGGCTCAGAGCCCCAAGGGCCAACCTGACCCGCCATGGGGCCAGCGATGGGGCTGCTCCCACCTCTCGGGGCAACCTATTCCATCTGGGGCATTAAAAATTAAATAAAACTCCAGCTTGGCTCCACTACAAACACATGGCACAGGTACTCTGGCCGGGAGACACGCAGCCCCCACCCGCTGCTCGCATTGCCCAGCACTGGGGGAGGTGGACCACAGCAGCGTGGTCTGCCTTGGTACCTCACAAGGGGCACACACACCCTCCCCTGAATGCTGGGCTCTGCTCTGCTCTCCACACAAGCCGAGTTTCCAGCAGTGCCATAAAGATATTTCACTCCGTGACCCTCCACTGACGCCCAACATAAATCCTGGGAGCGCAACAGCCTGCCATGACAGTAGCTGAACGGCTCTCTGGGTTTCTGCTCTCCTCGGATGCAGGGAGAAGCCATACTCTCCTTTATTATTATACCACGTTTCCTTGTGTATGTCAACTGTTCCTTAGTTACAGAGACCTGAACTCCTTCCAGACAAGTGTAATGAATCTTCAGAAAAGGAGTAAATTTTATTTATTTTTTTAAGCATTTAAAGACACTCCCAGAAGGAATTAAAGTTTTTATTTACACCCTCACCCGCTCAGATGCGAACACATTTCTATGCATCCACCTCATGGTAGCATATTCTAGCCCTCTTGTAATGAAA
This sequence comes from Buceros rhinoceros silvestris, assembly GCF_000710305.1. Taxonomy (NCBI): domain Eukaryota; kingdom Metazoa; phylum Chordata; class Aves; order Bucerotiformes; family Bucerotidae; genus Buceros; species Buceros rhinoceros. The sequence goes on along the minus strand of NW_010397001.1, from coordinate 6,585 downwards.
TTACTGCAAACATATCAGCAAGGCATGATCCCACATATTTAAGCCATTATGGCAAACTTTGGCATGGATCAAAGCACATTAGTTATTTTAATTACAGCTGAGTCAATCTCCATTAGGTACGATTAACATTTGGCCTAACTTTCTCTGTCTTGAAGCTACAGGAGCCTCCTTCAAAGTTCAAGATTGAACTCATGGTTTTGAGGATTACATAATTATTACAGCCCTGGCTCAACCTTCATTATCTCTCATTGAGGTAAAATAAAGAACAAGAGAGAAATTCAAATGGCCAACATTTGTTTCTTACACCAAGACAACACCCAACTCCTAACACAGAGGATAACAGATTAAGGAACATGGTACAAAGTTCGCAGCGTTCTGAAGGTGACATTTTTAGACATGTAAAGATTTCCACAGAGACTTTTCCAGAGAATACTGAATAACAGAATAATAGGAGAAAAAGAGAACAACAGAGAACACTGACAAGATACTACAGCAGCGATGCATCTTGACCGGCAGTCCACTACAAAACACTGCAAGCTCTAAGGGACCTTTAAGAAAGCTTAAGTGGAGACTGAAATAAAAAGATCTGGGAGTTGCACTGACAATACCAGTCTCATCTGGCACTTCGATCCTCAAAAATATTTTTTGAGTGTTTCAGGAATCCCGTTGACTTGCCAGGATGCTGTCAAACAATTTCAAGCTTTCTTCCACTGCTGCTGATGGTAAGACAGAGGTGTCGAATCATATGCAGAAAGGGAGCACATCAGTTTGGGGACAAACAGGCTCACAGGGATCCCGACAAGAGGATGCCTAACCCAAGGCATCCCACCCACTGCCAGTGCTTAGACCTCTCCTCTGGGACACCAAAGCACCCACTGCTGGTGGCAATGCATTCCTGTGAATGGCAACTCAGCCTCACCTTCCTCCTCGCTGGAGGGGATGCAGACCCCCTCGCCCAGTGCACCGCCACCAAGGGTGAGCCTGGCTCAGGGTGTGCTCAGCTCCAACAGTCGTTACACAATGGCCACATGAACTGCACTGTTCTTGATCACAGCTCCCCTCGCTTCCCCACGCCATAACCGCTAACCCAAGCACTGCGTCCTCTCATTGTCTTTGACCTTACCAGGTTTGGCCTTGGGGAGCACCAGGCTAAGGACAGAAATCTGTGCCTTTCAATAGCTACAGTACTGATATGAGACAACCCAGCCTTGCCAAGCCAAACTGGGGAATGTTGCTGGAGACAGCTCACATACGAGATCGAGATACTCGAGGTTAGCTGGCAGCCGGTCAGAGATTTTGAGGAGCCAGTGGTTTTATTTGGTCATCTAAAATGGAGCTTAGGCAGCAGCAACCATCTAACTGCTCCTGCATCTCAAACCTCTCACCCTCAACTCCTTCAGAAATGCCTTGACCCAAGAGTGATCTGTCACTTATCTATGGGTACAGCTCTAATGCACAAACTCTTTGCATATCACCAAGCCCCCTAGTAGCTTAGAAATTTCTGGAATTGGTATCTGGACAAAGGGAGGGGGTAAGAAGGAAGGTGTTCTACATTTTGAAAAATGTTAATTAATCGTTACCTATCACCTCTCTCTCAATCACTCCCAGTCCCCTAAATATTTCCTAAAGACTTCCTAAGGCCAGTCAGGGAATAGAAGCAGCTCCATGCGATTGGCATAATCCTCCAAAAAAGCCTCGAAGGGAATAGTGAGTGACAAGCCACACAGACAAATTCTCAATTCTGAATATGAAGAGCTGCCTTCAGGCAGAAGACTCCAGTAATCAGGAACGTCCCAGATTATTAAACTCTGCAGAATTTGGATTCCGCATTACTAAAAGTTTTAAAGACATTATTCTTCCTGTGATTATCTCTGTACCTCTTGAATGGATATTTACAGATACAATGGGCATCTTACTGCATCACCATCAATATAGTAACTGATGAGTTACCGGAACTGCAGGACTTAACAGATTCAGAAGGGATCCCAAGCTTGACAGAGCAGTGGAAGCATGGAAGAAGCGACTTCGAAAAGACATTGGCTGGTGCAAATGTACTTCCAGACACCTAAGAGGGTATATGAAGTAACCTGGCAGGGTGCTGTTACAGGTTACTAATATTAACAGTTCAAAGAGAGCCAGTACAGAAGCAGGCTGTGAAAAGATTCAAGGAATGCAGTAGTTCATTGCAAAAGCGTATTTCAGGCTCAAGGACTGCAAAGACAAGGAGGAAAAACTGCCATGCACATGTTTGTGTGCCGACCTCCACCACCCCCCAAATTCCAGCGTAACGAACGCAGAAGGAAGAAGGAATAACCAAACAGCAGGTAAGGACTCTAAGTCGGTTTATGATAGGTGAGTAAACAAGTTCTGAATAAAACCACAGTATTTAAAGAGGAAAATAAAGAAGGTAAAAACAGGTCTGGGCCATGCAGAAGAAATGGCATGGTAAATTGAAAGGGCCCTTTTTATACCTGGAAATTACAGGCTACCAAATGCAGGAGATGGGAAATGTTCTGGAATTTGAAATATGTGTAAAAGGCCTAAAAGCCAGAACAGGTGCTGTCTGCCATCCAAAATTACATTGAAAAGATGACAGACAATTAGGGGAAACTCTGAGTCATCATCCAGTGCTGCTTGCTTAACCATAAAAACAACTGAGATGTAGCACTACCTCCTTTTCTACAAGTCAAATGCTTTTTCTGTTACTGAAATCTATGATTTTCTGAAAGAGAAAACCTCCACACTCTGTAAAATCCAAATACTGCAACTGAAATATAAGGCACTGGGTTAGGAAACCACCAGCCAATCTACACCGAAGCACCTGAAGCTATTCATACGAGATCTAACAGACACGGCCCTTCCAAAAAAGAACGGCGAGCTAAACATGACGGGCGAACGCTTGAGCTGGCATGAATCAACAGTGTGCCGCTACAGTCACCCGAAACACACCGTTCAAAGGGGCTGAGGATCAATGCTCCTTTGAACATAAACAAGCGTTAGGCAAACATTCCCAATTCTCTGCTGAAATTTTACATGCCAGCCAGAAATGGCTCTGCACAACTTTCTGTTGGTAACATGAAGGCAACACTTGGCAGAAGGAAGCCTTCTGCAAACATCCAACGTGGGCTTAAAAATACTGTTGCTTTTCTACTGACAAAACTGATTTATCTTTAGCTACCAGATGGATTCCGGAAAGATGGATGGGTTCTGTAATGGAGATGGAATGCCCTGTGTCTGTCTCTTTGCCACTCTTCATGCTCCTTTGCTCTGAATTCAATTGAACTAAGAAAGAAAAAAAAAAAGTGGTAAAACTTTCACAAAAACACCTACTATTTTAAACATTTTGTTGGTTTTATTTGCAGGGAAGTGTTTCAGTCAGCCTGGCTTTAAACTTCAGAGCATTCAGATAAGTGAGAATCTAACTAGGAAAACAGTTTTAAAAGCAAATGCCATATCTGTAACTTCAAAAACCTCCTTCCTTTTGGGGTCCTAACAGCCTTGCATCGAGCCCAAAACGAGATTCATATTCCTACTGGTTAGAAGAAGAGCAAAGCGCCTGCTCCCACCATGAACAGCTTGGGAATGAGGAATATCCCCATTATCCGTCACCGAAACATCACCTGAGGGTCAGGTTTTGAATTGCGCAGGTCCAGCCTTGGCAAAATAACTCCCATGTCCAGGAGCACAAGTGATCCAGCTTCCACCAGCAAATGCACTACTAATTAAAAAATTATAAAGTCTGTAATCATCTTATTTTACTGTCATGCAATAAAGGCATTGAACACAATGCACAAAGTCCTCATCACAGGCAGCAGGAGAGCCGTGCGGGAAGCTGGACTCGGAACCTCTCATCCACGTCACAACCGTGGCAGACAGGAGGGCACCCTGGAACAGCAAGTCCCTCCGTTGGGCAGAGGAGAGGAGAAAGGCTAACCCAAACGTGTGCTGCTGCTGAGAGCTGGCACTGCTCTCCGTTAAACCCTTCTTTCCAAGAGCTTGAGCACGGCACCTCCGAACATCTGCCCTCTGTGACTAGCTGAGCACGACGACTAAACCAAAGCGGGTGCACATTTTCTAAACAGCGTTTAGAAATAGCGTCCCCGATAGTCAGCAACCCTCTTTCTTTTACAGTCAATGTGCCTTTATCCTTGGCTGCCTGCGTGTGTTTACAGGTTTCCCTTTCACATTTCCCGGAACGCTCATCACAGCAAAAGAACCACCAGGTTCATTCTTATTCGTCACCTCCCTTGTGAGCCAAAACAGTTTCAACCATTTCCTTAACTGGAGACAGAGTGTTGCTGAGAGTCACCTACTTACGGCGCGCACACCTGAGCAGGTCACTGACTTCTGACGTGGGGCTTGTCCCACTCCCCTATCCAAAAGGAAGCAGGCTGGAGCTTTGGCCATGCCTCTGCGTGTGCCGGCTGCCCACCTCGGGAAGCAGCAGCAGTTTCAGAGCACTATACTGAGAGTAACAGTAAGGTTCATCATGGAATGGTTAGGGTTGGAAGGAATCTTCAGATGTCAGCCCGTCCACACCCCCCCTGCAGGGAGCAGGGACATCTGCACCCAGAGCAGGGGGCTCAGAGCCCCAAGGGCCAACCTGGCCCTGGGGAATTAGCTGAGGTATCATTTGCGAAAGGGTTGAAGTTACTGTCCAGGTTAGAGGATGCTCTATCACCTGGCTGTCAGGTTCCGACTAGAAGTGACTTCCGCCACTTTGGTGTCTACTCTCCATATCCACTTTTATATACCCCTGAAAGCTCCAACTGCCTCACAGGATTTACTGTGAGGATTTTCCTCTGCTTAAAATCCATTAAATACTTTTTCAGATGCTACTGTTATTTCCTGTACTATTATAACACACAAGTATCTTCAAGCCCTTAAAAGCAGAATAATTGGTCAGGCCTGGTTAATTTATGAATAATCATCATGGGTTTGGTCTCTGGACAAGAGACTCATTTTCATTTTTGTCATCTGCTGGACATCATTTGTTTGAGTTGGCTATAACATTCTAGAAGTGTGACTCATACCTTGAGAGCCAGAGTCTCCATAGAGTTAAGTATCCTCATTTTCTCTCCATTTCTGTAAAAGAATTATTGCCCCGTGACTGTGTTTCTCACTGCCTTCTGCAGTATGTTTATTTTTTTATTGGTAATAGCGTCTTCAGTAAGGTATATAGACTGCAAGGAAAGATACCGACCTCGGTAGCAAAGTCCCTGCTCGCGTCAAGACAGGGCTGGCTTAAAAGAGGTTTTAATTTAAACAAAGAAAGGACAGAGAAAGACAGACACAAAAAGGCTGCTGGAAATATGCCTATAAAATATTAAAGCCGTCGTTACAGAAACGATGGATTCACCTTCATCTTCACACGTGTGCTTTCGCTGGAGTTACCCCTCCATTAAAAAAGTAAAATATTTTTTAAAAAACTTAATTCTTCTCTCCTGTATTGTCAACACATCTTGCCATCACACCTCTTGTGGTCCTTCTTGCACTACAGAGCAGCACTAGGTGATCCCAGCAACACAGAAATGCCCTTGCTGCGGTTTTATGGGAAGATGACACATAGTTTTAGCTTAGTAAGTCATCACAAAATAACGTCTCAAGGAGGGGTGGAAGAATTAGATCTGGCTTAATACTGCTCTGTACAGCTCGGTTGTGTTCCCCAGTACAAGGGCACACTGACTGCAGTTCTCCCGGCAGTTTGGCATCCGTAACGCCGAGCACCGTTCGAGTAATGTATTGGCACGGTTCTGCTGCAGACAGTAAATAACTGACTTCGACTTAAGACGTCAGGAACATCACTGGAGTTACGGAGTCTATCTGCATATTCTCCAAGATGAAATAGCAGACAGTATTGCCTCTATGGTGAAATTTTACAGGAAGAACATCAGGGTTATTTTAATACTTATTTGAGGGGACAAGTTGTGGTTGGGTGTTTCTTTATTTGTTTGGGGTTTTTAAGTGTATTAACTTGGAGAAGACAGATAACATCCAAAAAACACTCCTGGTTTCACACACTTCCTGTAAACTTGAGCAAACACGGCAATTTTCAGGCCAGGCCAATTTTTTGACTCAATTATATTTGGCTTAAAGTAGAGTTTATAATGAATCCTGGCAATGCTTTAACTAAAGAGAGACTATCTCCCATGTATAAGTAAGACTGTTTTAAATGTGAGTCATCTCGAAAATCACCATCCTTGAAACGGGCTGATGTTTTAAAATGAACTTAATGACATTTTAAGGAACCCAATCTGTATTTTAAAGTAATACCAAGATACTCTAAAAATTTGACTGTTACTGAAGAAGTCTCACATAAAGTGTAATTTTATTGTACAGCATGTAGTGAAAATTTAAGCTTGTTTTCAAATGATACTGCATCTAAAAATCTTTCCTCAACATTTCTTTTTTTGCATATGTACGCGATCGGGATGTGTGGTATGTGTGCACACAAACAATTTTACTGCGCTTCCAGAAAAAGAACTTAAAAAGAGGGTGTTACAGATAAAGCAAATGATTGGCTGGTATTAATCTAGATTTTCACAAGAGCTTTCTTTTTTAACCCTCTTGCAGATCTCCCAGGTT
>NW_010397000.1:0-13208 GCF_000710305.1 Buceros rhinoceros silvestris | reverse complement strand
TTGTATTATATATAAATTATAAATTATATATTTGGGAAACTGATGAGGTAATGGGATAGGTTTATAATCAGATAATTACAGTATTTATATTCAGAGTTCCAAATTATTCTGGGAACCTCAGAATGAGCAATTGACATACAATCTTTAAGGCCTTTGTTGCCAACCTTAGCAAGTCACTAAAGGCGTGTTATCCTCATGAATGCCAGGGTTTGAAAAGTTACTCCAAGGTAACAAAATTGTTATTGGCCCAGCTCCACACCTCACTCTGTTCTTACCCATGTGCCTGTGCCCTCTGCCAGTTCGGGGAGAGCTGGTGCACCAGGTGAAATCAGGAGAACTACCTCAGCAGCATCTCCCTTCCCTGAGCACAGAGCTACTACACAAATGGACACGGGCAGTATTGAGGAAAATGTCAGCTAGCACTGCTCCTGAGTTGTTTTGGAGAAAAATTTGAGATCTACCAGAAAAACCAGAGCACAGCCAATCCTCTTAGGGCCTGTCAGGCAGCAGGTGCCCTCTTCTTCCTATTCCTGCTCTCCTCAGAATACCTGGATCTTAACAACACGTTTCAGCCATCTGCAAATCACTTTCCTCCAGATCTCCACTTTCACGGTTTTGGCCTGTGTCACTAGTATGGAAGGGGAACTTCACCCCTTCCAGCAATGCACATTTGGTTATATTTCTCTTTTTAAAGTTACTTCCTTCCTAAAAAATAAAAATATTTTCCTAAACAAATATTCTGAAGAAAAACAGGCAGTGCAGCTTAAAAATGAGAAAGCTCATGGCAGCAGCTCTAAAAAAATGGTTAAAATAGGAAGTAAGGATGAATTCCTTAGGATAGCGTAGCACATGTTGCAGTTCCAATTATCTAGTGTATGCTGAGCTGTACTGCAGTGTTATTACTTAGTGCAGCATATTTATTTATAGTTGCTGTAGAGTTGCTTACACTTGAAATAGTAAAATATTTGAAGATCTTGCAGAACTCTTTGGTCCAGTGCTTAGAACGTTTTAATAATGAGTTTTCATCTACTCTCTCTAATTTTTTAACACACAAAAACATTTCGTGTAGCATTCAAAGTTTGTGTTCACTTTTCTCCCTTCCAGTATCTTGTATTTCAATAGAAGCATAGAATCAGAGTGGTTTGGGTGGGAAGGGACCTTCCAAACTCCTCCAGTACAACCATCATCTGCAACCAGAGCAGGGTGCTCAGAGACCCAAGGGCCAACCTGACCTGGAATAGTTCCAGGGATGGGGCTGCTCCCACCTCTCTGAGCATCCTGCGCCAGGGTCTCACACCCTTATTGTAAAAAACCTCTTCTTTATATCTAGTCTGAAAGACTTATTTAGCATATGTGAACTGGACTTCAGAAGGTGATTATCTGAATTACCAGAAAAATAGAGGTCAAAATGTGCAACTTTTAATTCAGAATAAACTCACCAAAGTGAGTGAAAAAGAAAGGGGACTATGATATTTTCTTCTCAAACACTTTTGTCCTTCCTTTTGTTTATTCAAAGCAACCCAGCATCAAGGATTCTCAACACCAACTGACATTTCATATTTTTAACTTAATTCAGCATTACTGCTCTCCCATCCATTCTTCTCTGACAGGGAAAATATACAACTTGCCGTTATAAATACTTGATGATGACCCTGTCTCCCATACTCTTTATTCTAATCATAGCCACGCCACTTACCATTCATGTCAGTTTAGATATATAGAAGAACCGTAAAAGTAAAACCTTTTCTCTCTGCTCTCTTCGAATTACTTTTCAGAGCACCATAGAAACAAAACTGAAATGAATTCACATGGAATTTCAAAGCACTAACAATTGCTTTTTCCCTCCCTGTAGGGGAGAGCGAGGTAGAGTGCAATGATGTCTTCGAATTTCTGATTGAAAAATAAGCTGCTTCCACGTCCAATTTGTAAACATATTTAACTCCACAATTTCACTACCCCCACAGAGGTGCACAAATGTCTCAGCGTCTTGTTCCTGAATGCCCTTCAATCAAAAACTGTAGGTAGAAAAGGACAATGTTTTTCTCCACGCTGCTTTGGATGGCGGCTGAGGAAACTGTCGCTGAAGATGTACAACTGTGAGGACGATTTGTGGTCCCTGCAGCAGACCAGGGTGAAGTCACTCCACTCACCCTCTAAATAAGCTCAAAAATCCTACTGCAGCTAGGAGAAAGGGTGAGGTGGCACAGCATAAGGGACCATACGGCAGGGACTACAGTACTCCCTGATACCAAAGCAGGGGTTTGGTGAGCAGGGAGAAAGAACAGCAATATTTACTGACTAGAAATAGAGGTTTCCCAACCTTGTCTGCTGTTGGCTAACAGACTAAACTACCAAAGTCACTACAGGGGAGTGGCCTTCTTGCCCGTCTGTGAAGGATAAATTGCTGAAGGTTTTTCTCAAGTTGATACGTTATCCTTGTTCTTAACTCTCTTTCCTTGTTCCACACACAGACCTATGCTTACAAGTGTAGTACCCAGTGCAGCCACCCCAAGAGTTCTTTGGGTCTCACTTTTTTCTTAAAGCACTGTGTAGCCATTGGGTACAAGCTCTCTTTGCCCTTGCCCCAGGCAATTTTTGAAACAGTTACCACCTCATTTGAAACCCCTACAGTCCTTCAGCCCACTGGGAGAAGTGGATTTGGCCACTCAACAATCGTTTGACAACTCCTGCTCCTCCTTGATATAAATAATTTATCTGCAGGACTATTTTAACCTGAAGTACAGACCACAGTCGCTCTACACTGTACATGCAGTCGCTCCAACGTTCTCAGAGTCAGATTAATCTGTGTAGATAAAAGGAAAACTCATTTCTCTTTTGCAGCCTCTTGCTAGACTATCATTCAATTTGTAATCCAGTGTCCTCATCTTGGTTACAGCATCTCTTTAACAGTTTTGATCTTTACTGTGGAATTTCTCTACTGCAAAATTTCCATTATTATTGATCTTTAAGATAGAGAAAATAATAAAAAAAACACTAAAGCAAATTTACCAATTAAAAAAGTTTTAGTAAAGGGTTAAAATAAACTTATAGCACTGATGTAGTGAGAAATGAGAAGCCTCTGATCTCACAGTCCAAGTTCAGGAGTTATTTCTTACTTGCAAAATCACTAGATTGTCATCCCAAAGTTTCTAAAAAAGCTTATCGTTGTGCATCTATTTCTGGTTATTCAGAGCAATAGCACAATATTCAACTGGGTTTTTGGACAATTTTCTAAAGTTCCTTCAAAATCCGCATGCTCATAATATGAGCAGAGAGTTTGGCTCTGGGTAATGACATCTCAGAGTTAAGTTGCTTTTTTAAAATACCGGTCGGGGGAAAATATTTCTAGTAAACACTTACCTGCTTTTAGCATATATTGACTTCCTCAGTTGTTTACCATTACAGTTCAAATAGATTTCCTATTTTAGTTACTAGTTATTAGTTATTTTAGTTCAATACATGTGATTTATACTCTGACTTCTCCAACAATGTGGCTCCTGTCTGCCATTCCTGTGGTGTTCCTTACTATACCTCTTGCTGAAGTGAAACCTCTGCCTCTCTCACTCAGTAACCTCTGCCAAAACTTTCCTCCCTGCAGGAGGGATGTAAAGCCAAGGACACCGAGCCCCTGCTCTGTACAAGATGATACGTAACCTTGGCTCAGGCCTCTGAGAAAACTGCTGAGCTGTGAGCCAGAGCCGTGAAAAGTATGCAGGAGGATAAAGGAGAGAGGTAAAACTGCAGAGAGAGGTCAGACAGCTGAGATGATGGGGAACGCGAGTAGCTCAAGGATCCAAGAGGAAAACTGACAACACAAAAAGGTATTAAATGTTTATGGGGAAAAACCAGGGAGGCTAGAGGGGGCTAGGGGCTGTCAGATTCTCAGCTAAAGTCCTTGGGGCTGTCCATGTTGATGGAGCTGGTGGAGGATGGCAGCTCAGCAACACCAAGCACCTGCTCAGGAGGTGCAGAGGTGCTGGCCTGGCCATCAGAGTCTCTGTGTCCTGGTCCCGAGGAGCAAGCGTGCTCAGCTTGACAGCTCCCACATCCCAGCCATCTTTTGTGTGCATCAGGCACTAAACAACGGTGTTGTTCTGGAGTCAGGAGTATCCTGCTGGCAGAGGTCCTGTGGACCTGGCTAACGGTGCCTGAACAGGCCAGCCCCAAGAGGGCTGTTAACAAACAGCAGCTTTCTTTACACATGCCAGCTGAATGTAGCCAAGAAGAATTAGTAACTTGAAGACAAAAGCTGTTTGGGTTAGAGGCTGGAAAACATGGAACTGTTTCTGTCACCTGAAGTATATTCATACACTAGGTCAAGAACACGTAGACAGAATGTCTCTTAACTGAGATCTTCCCCTCTATCAACTTGCTTCAGCTGCATCTCCAGTGCAAATAAGATTTTTTTCCTTCCAGACTAAACCATGTTGGCAACAGAATGAAAAGTCTCATAATGGAGAAACGAGGAGGTGGCTATTCTCAGTCTTTAATAGGAAACAGTTCTTCAGGCAGTCCTACAAACTATGATGCTTTTACCAAATAACTCCTCAGCAGAAGTCAGAAATTAGTGTTTTGCTCCTCCTCTGTGCTCATGTATGACACACACAAGGCCTCTCCACTTGAGTATGTGCACGGTCATGATGGCTGCTGAGACAAATGCACCACACTGCATGTTTCAGAAAAAAATCAACTCATGGTTGCTTCTGGTCCAGGTCACAAAATCACAGAATCATCTGGTTGGAAGAGACATTTAAGATCATCGAGTCCAACCGTTCACCCTGCACTGCCAGGGTCCCTAAACCACACCCCTCAGCACCACACCTACACGTCTGTTAAACACTTGCAGGCGTGGGGACTCCACCACCTCCCTGGGCAGCCTGTTCCAATGCTGCACAACCCTCTCTGTAAAGCAGTTCTTCCTGATATCTAACCTAGATCTCCCCTGGCACAACTTAAGGCCATTTCCTCTCGTCCCCTGTCATTTGTCACATGGGAGAAGAGACAACCCCCCACCTCAGTACAACCTCCCTTCAGGTAGCTGTAGAGAGTGATAAGGTCTCCCCTCAGCCTCCTCTTTTCCAGGCTAATCATCCCAGCTCCCTCAACCATTCCTCATCAGACTAACTCTCCAGACCCTGCACCAGCTTCGTTGCCCTTCTCTGAACACACTCCAGCACCCCAGTGTCCTTTTTGATGTCAGGGGACCAAAACCGGACACAGTACACACGATGTGGCCTCATCAGTGCTGAGTACAGGGGGACAATCCCTGCCCTGCTCCTGCTGGCCACATCAGTGCCGTTGGCACACTGCTGGCTCTTGTTCAATTGGCTGTTGACCAGCACCCCCAGGTCCACACAGCATTCTGCCTGCACCTTGCCAGGCATGTGTCATCTCTCGACATTGCTACAGGAGACGCTCTGTTCCAACCCTGTCCTCATTAGTGATGAAAAATTGCTGAATGATACCTCAGCAAAGACCCCGTGCAAAGCTGAGCAGAAACATGCCTCAGGAAAAGTCAGCTCGGCAAACCCCGTCTGGAAGAAGAAATGGGATTAGATCTTTTTATCTGAATTCTGAATTTCCCCAAAGCATTTAGGGAGTTTTCACAAAGTACTTCACCTTCACTGGTGAGTGTGTGACAGGCAACAAAGACCTCTTTTAGCTTTTACTGTTCCTTTATTCCTCATTCCCAGTGCTGTTGCTTGTAGCTGTGTGGTCTCCTTTGCCGAACGTGGCTTTTGGGACTCCAGGTTCTGTTCTTGTCCCTGGGAAGCAGGTGAATGCATGTCGCTGACTGGAGAAGAGAATACTTCGGGCCCCCTTGTACTTGCTATTTTGTGGACAGGTTTGTAATACATAGAACAAGATATCTGAAGTTTTTCTGGTCTTTTTATGAGTTGGTTTTTTTCTTTTTTTACACCCCCCTCCCCGCCTCCGGCTATTACAGCAGTGGTTTAGTGATGCAAATTTAAAATTCTTTTCTTTATTCTCTTCTGGAAAACTTTCAGATCGGTTTTAAACCCTTGTTTTTAACTGGTCTAACCTAACTGGCACGCTCCTTGTCCACCAATACATTCCACTGTCACAACGAGAGGGGTCTTTTCTGTTAGTGCCCTGTGCCTCCACTGTGCTTGACGCTATAATCGAGCTGGAGGAACCTTTAGCTATTTATGGATTCTAAGAAAAGTTCTTATTTTCTTGGAAAAAATTATATATCTGATCAAAACCACCAGCTTTTATTTTACTGGGGGAAAGGTCATTCATCAGATGCAGTTTGGTCCCTCATTCACCTTTTTCCCTATTGGCTCTGCTGTCTCCTGCATCACCTGGTTTCCACCCACGAAGGTTTCCTGACAGTTTGGCTGTGCTGACTGAGAATTCAGCATTGCACAGCACACTTTGCTGCCAATCTCTTCCTCGAATCTCTGAGAAGGGAGTGGCTGAACGGAAATGGTGGGTATAATTTGTCTGCACTTTTGAAAAGACTTCAGCAAAGTCCTTCACAGAAAGCTATTATGGGAACTAAGTGGTCCTGAGGTGAGAGGTAAAGGTCTACCGTGGATTAGAAACTAGCTAAGAGAGGTAGAAAACAAAGACCAGAAATAAACGGGCAACTTTCAGCCTGGCGAAAGGTTAACATTGAGCTTCAGTAAGTCTTGGAGAGACTTCAAGGACAACAGCTACTGAACATGTAAGTTACCAACAAACCGAAATAAGCAGACGAGATTCTAATATAGATGGCTTTTGGTGAGCAGCCTCTCCCATACAGGCTTGGGCTTACAGGTCGAGACCTCAATTTCCCTTCTCTCTGCTCCAAGGTTTGTAGGCAACAGACATATCATTTCAAGCTCCCAAGTGATCTATTGTGATTTGAGCTTCTGGGAATACTTGAGGAAAGAGCGAGGACGGAGCAAGTTTCCAGCCTCTTGAAAGCAAACTTTAAATGAAGTCCGGAGGGACTCACATCTTTTATTACACAGAGCTCATCTAGCTGTACTCACAGTGTATGACCCTTAAGTAAGCAAGCCCTCTGAAGCTGATATAATAGGACTTCTGAAAGAAGGAGGAATGAGAAAAGGCACCTGAAAAAAAATTTTGTCGCTCAGCAACACACTGTAGAGAATGATCAGGGACCAGACTCATACCTGCCGTTTTCTTAATACTAAATTACAAACATCAATCTCTCTCTCGTTCCCCAAAGAAGTTTTCATTCTTTGCAACATCGTGATAGATTTAATTTATGGTGGTACCTCCAATGTAACGACGTTGGAGATAGGTGCAAATTAAAGCTTAATTGATTAATAATATTATTTTTCTGTAATGCATTCAACGACAAGACCATGGATAAGAGTCTCATTGCAGAACAATACCTGCAGCTGCTGGAAATGCTGAACAAATGAGTAAGCCAGTTTTAGCTGCATATTTTTCAGAATGAAAACAGGGCACTCTGTTCTGCATTCCTTTCAGGCAGTTTCAGGGTAAAATATGATCTATGAATACATTTATAGGTACTCTTGGAAAGAGTAGACAGAGAATAAATGAGCTGCCAAGATTGTATCATGGCACTTCTCTAGAGAAATATTTTAACCCGAAGACTGATTCCCATAACAAAAGTCAAAGCACGCTCCATCTCACGGAAAACTCCGGTTGTCATAGGCTGTGTATGGAGTAATGGAGCACCTGAGCAAGATAAGGTCAAATACCTCCGTACTTTCTGTGAGGCATGCAAGTATGAGGAGAAAACGCATCAGATTTCAAGGTTAACGTATTGCCTATTTTCTTATTATGGAAGGAAAGAAAAAACAGAGCAGCATTGTGGATAGCATGGAGGATATCGCTCTATATGTACCATTTTTGTGCAATGGAGGTCAGTTTTAGAACCAAATTTTTCTCTCACTGAGATGAAGCAGAGCTTTTGTGCTTCGTGTTGGTGTGAAGCAGTAATGGAATTCATTTCAGTGCAACTGTCAGGAACAACAGAATCAGAGAACCAGCAAGTCAAAAGCCATCTAGAAATCAGCGTGTGCAAATCTTACACCAAACAAATTGAGCATGAAGAAGTGGAAGAGTTCTCTGGAAAACTGTTAGGTATCAGTCTGATGTTCTTAGAGGGGAAAATGTTCTGCAGTGGTATTTGGACACTTGCCTACTCCTAAACATTTTGAAAACTCAAACCCCAACATGGTTAAACAACATGGAGTGTCTTACACATTATTAAAGGTGAAATTGGAAAACTGAAAGATTTAGGTTCAGAACCCCACCCAGTAGGTAGCACTGTGCTGACACATAGCGGCCCAGGATTTGGACGTGGGCTGAGGTGGGGCACTGCCAGCACCAAACAAAATGGGTCTTTGTCTCTTGAAGTACTTACATATTCAGATCCCCCTTGTTCCCTCTTCCCCTGGTTCAAGAATTGCCTTTTCTGGTTTTTTGGGGTTTTTTCTTGGTTAAGAAAACTTTAACAATTACTAAAATGTAGGGAGTGCAGAACACTTACCACCATGGCTCTGGCTGATCATCCCACCGGGCACCTGGCCTGCAGGATGGAGCAGGATATGAGCAAAGGGCGTTCTGCTGCTTTCATGGAAGTATTGAACTAAAAAAAGTGGCAATACCTTAAAACCATGGTTTTGAATATGATAGATCAGCAGTTCTTTGATGAACAGAATTGGTTTGGGATGCATTGATTTTTAATGCAAAACCAGGAGTTTCTCCTGGCTAGGCTGGTACCCAACAGAGGGCAACTGCCCTGTGTGATTTAATTACATCTCATTAAGCTCTTCCTTTCATTCAGGATACAAACAATACAGCATATTAACATGCAGCATTTGTCATATCTCTTTAATAAGATTTTAAAAATAATTTTCTCAAGAATAAATATGCCATGACTGTTGTTGCTGAGATAGATATAGTAGCCTAAATACTTCCCCTTATTTTTCCTTTTATTTTTATAGTTACACCGGAAGTGAGATACACCCGAGGTAAGTATAATTCTGCTATATTCCTCATACTAGTAAATGATTTCATTGCTTCAAAACTCATTAAGTTCCTGCTTATTAAAATATGCAGGTTGGCCATTATGTCATGGAAAATAACATTCCTATTTTACTCCTAGTTTCATTTCCAGCACATAGCCAACCTAATTACATTGAATACCGGGATATATTCTTTTTTGTCTCAGCCTGCATTTTCATCTGACTCTGCTTGATGCTTATTATTTTCAGCTTGTTACAAACTATGTCACAAGTAAGAGGAGTCACAACTGCTTGAAGTGATCGACTATTCTAAAATCAGACACTGCTAGTGGGGTTTGCACTCACCTCAATTTTTGACTGTCATAGCAGAATATTTTTGCTTTGAATTAGAAGATTTCATATTGTGAAAGTATTTCTGGAGCAGCTTAGCACTTCATGAAAAACATGCAAAACCCAACCAAGCAAAGACTTTCAAAGATTTTGTGTTTTGCCTGAATAGCTATAGAGTCACTGACAATTTAATACAGCTCCATCCTGATGTTTTTTCAGTTCTTATTCTGCAGCTTCTGTGGCTGTAGCTTCTGTAGCTGTGGTTTTACACCCTTACACCAAGGCAAACATCAGATAAGAAGTATCCTGACTGAAATAAAGAATAATCATGGCACCGTGGCCCTGCCCTAGATGTTTAATAGTCATTAAATATCTTCTTTGAATTATAGGTCTCATTTTACTATCAGCACATTAGTGCATCTAAGAAAGGACTGAATAAAAGTGATGAAGAATAGATGAAGCACTGAACAGTGTTTACAGATTTTGCTTTGGCATAATCATTGGACTTTGTGCCCTCTTCACAGCTCCAAAATACCAAGAAATTATCTTTATTTCTTGTTTCTTTTCCCAACTTACTCTTACTTTTTTCTGACTTTCCCCCCCCATGTCACTTAGTGCCTTTATTTATTTGTTTGTTTGTTTGTTTATTATGATGCCCACTCAAAGAGCAACCTGTATATTATTTCCTAGTGGAGAATCCTCTGGACTTCACTGAGCTGTGCTGTCTATAAGCATCTGGTAGTACAAAAACTCTCGGGCAGCTCTTGCAACCTGAATAGGTAAGAGAGAATTGGGATGAAGAAGTTAAGCAGAATGGTGAAATAACAAGACCAGATATTAAAAAAAGCTTGTGCTAGTGCAGCCTTCCACAGCCAGGTGAGGAAAAGGAGAGTCTTTGTTGGCCTACACTCAACTGCACTCCTTCTGGAAACACAAGTATTACAGCTGAGCGCTCTGAGGACACCAATTCAATTTCCTCAAGCTAAACCAATAAATACCAATATCACGATCAGCAGCAATATTTTTTTGCTTTCAAAGGAAGGATGTCACCAATGGCATGCTGCAACTCACTTTGTATGTGTCTGCCATCGCCTTCAGATGAGTCTCTAGGTATGAAATGGAAGAAAGGGAAGAACAGATGTTATGGAACACACACATTTTAACGCACCTTTTCACCCACATAGCCAGTGCAAGTGAATGTTCATCAGCATTAGTTCATCTAACTCCAATCACAACCCATTTTAGACTCCGAGGAATGGGTAATTTTTGTCTGTGTTATGAAGAAGGAGCAATCACATTAGAGAGCTTTCCCGTTCTCCTAGAAATGAGGTTAATACGATGTTCAGGGACACGTTTTTGTGTCTCATGTAACAAGGTTGTTTGTACATCTTGTAATGGGAGCTGCACAAAGGTACTCAGCCCAAGTAGCTGGATCTTTATTCTTCCCTATAAGCTGCATGTGAGTTAAATGTTAAATTACAGTAATTGTGAGCTGGTTTAGTATTGCCTATTATCTACCAGGCTTCATTTCAGAGATAGCTTTCCCTTAACCGAACGGCAATTCTGAAGCTGCTACACTACACTATTCCAGAAGGCCAGAGTATTTAGGGGTTGCTGAGTCTCCCAGTCAGTGTTTCAGTAGCCATTTAGTGGAAATCAAATCAAGAATGCCTGTAGAAATACACGACTTTGTTCTTGCAGTCTGGGTACTTACAGGTTTCAGCCTCTTACTATCCCAGCTCCTCTGTTTTAATCATATAGAGGCAGCTGCAGTGGTTCTCTGCGTGTGGAAGATGTGCCTCTCAGCATCCCTTTTCATCTGTGCACCTCATAATATGGAAAAAAGGACTGCCTCATTATTTTCAGATTGCATTTGGGGAAACTAAAGCATGGGAGAACATGATTTACCCTCCTCATGGGTAAAGCAGAACAAGAGACAGGACCAGTGTGGTCTGGTTTCCCACCATGGGCTGTCCACATGTTCTTCAATCCTGCCGTGACTGGGGAAAGGAAGTGGTTTCCACACTGGTTGTTAGAGCTGGAGAAAATCTTGAAAGGGAAAGAAAGTGTAGAAGTAATAAATAGTTCTAAAATGCTTCAAATACTCACAGGTTGAACTGAAACAGAGGTACCTCAGACCAAATCTCACCCATATTTTCAGGAGGATAAAGGTTGTGAGCAGCCAGTATAATTTTGCTGGTGAATTTAGATATGCTATCCCTGCATAAAGCAAATTAAGATCTAGCTAATAGTATGTGGAGGACCCCATTCCACAGCAGACAGATGTGCCCTGAAGGAAGCTGCAACCCAGGGGAAGCCCAAACAGGAATAGGCATCTGGCAGGAACTGTGGCCTGTGCAGAGGAGCTCATGCAGGAGCAGATTTTCCTGGCAGGACCTATGGCCCATGGGCCACCCATGCTGGAGCAGTTTGTTCCTGAAGGACTGTATCTCATGGAAAGGACCTATGCTGGAGCAGTTCATCAAGGACTGTAGCCCATGGGAAGGACCCATGTTAGACAAGTTCATGAAGGACTGCATCTCATGGAGTGAGATCCATCCCACAATGGATCTGGAAAAGAGATAAGGAGGAAGGAGCGGCAACTGACCACAATCCTCATTCACCAGCCCCCTGTGCCATGCAGGAGGGAGAAGTAGAAGAGTCAGGAGTGAAGCTGAGCCTGGGAAGAAGGGATGGGTGGGAGGAAGGTGAGTTTAGTTTGATTTTATTTCTCACTACTCTACTCTGTTACAATTAATTGGCAATAAACTACAGTATTTTCCCCATCATCAGCAAGATCTATTACATTTCCAAGTGACTGAAACAGATTCAAGATGACCTCCAGAGAGACATCAAAGTACCCTTTTTCACTGATATCAAAACCCGATCAATGCAGGCTGGTTTTAGAGGAAATGCTCTAAAAACCCCTAACTGGTCTTTGTTAGTGGAAAACATATCAAAACATAGAAATTTAACATAGAAATGTATCAGGAAGCATCTTCTGAATTTTCTAGCCTTCCTCTGACCAGAAGAGGTCAGCTGACTAAAGAGCTCAGCTGTATTCATCTAACTTTCCTTGTGCTTTTATTGATTCACTTACTGTTATAGAAGTCTAATTAGTATGATTGATATTGCCATCTGCTACAGTGAAGTGCTTTTGATTTATTAAGAGTGTGGAAAAACATCCTTTTACAATTTCTTTGTGACTCTAAATGTGTAGGTTTAAATTTTATGCAGGAGAAGGCGCAGTTATCACTGTCCTTTTAAGTACCTTAAAGGTTTACTCCAGGAATGGGAGAATGATGTAGGGTTATGAATTCAGGAAAGGCTACACCAGAAGTACACAGGAATGTTTGATGAGCTACTGAGGACACTGGAAAGAGCTGAGGAATAGGAAGTAGGAGTGTCCAGAACAGTAAAGGCTTAAATCCTTGATTGTCCCCTCCAGGGAGACCTTAGTACAGCCCTCCAGTACTTAAAGGGGCCTGTAAGAAAGATGGGGAGAGACTTTCTAGCAGGGGCTGTTTTGAGACAGGACAAGGGGTGATGGGTTAAACTGAAAGAGGGAGATTCAGACCAGAGAGAAGGGAGAAATGTTCTACACTGAGGGTGGTGAGGCCCTGGTCCAGGTTGCCTAGAGAAGTAGGAGAAGCCCCAACCCTAGAACCATTCCAGGTCAGGTTGGACCTTGGGGCTCTGAGTAATGTGCTCTAGTTGATGATATCCCTTCAGCGGGGTTGGACTAGATGACCTTAAAAGGTTCTTTCCAACCCAAAGAATTCTATGATTCCTGAAGGCCGTAATGATTTCTATGTTGCAACACGCTTTACATCAAAGAGCACTTTGGTCTCAGCAGGACTACAGTCTCAGTTCACTTACTCAAGTTAAATAAAAAGAGCTGGA
>NW_010396999.1:87234-100611 GCF_000710305.1 Buceros rhinoceros silvestris | reverse complement strand
GGGAGCCCGGGTGCACGTCGCTGTGGACACGCCGTGCTGCCCGGTGCCAGAGGCCGGCAGGGGAAGGGGAGCAAGTGCGGGGAGCGAGCTTACTCCGCTCCTACGGCACCGGAGAGGCACCAAGCTTGAGCCTCTTAGCAGGAGCGCTGCCGAGCATAAAGCCAAGACTGCAAGACGGTTTGGGGCAACCAGAAATACCAAATCAGTGCCACAGGCTCAGACATACCTACTAAATGAGCAAATCTTGAGGCTTAACTCCCGGTGGGACTGGCAGCAGAGCTGCAGCAATGAAATTGTACCTCCCTCCACGCCCACTCTGCCAGGGAGACCCTCTGCACCCCCGCCCAGGGCTAGCTTCTGAGTGGCTTTTCTAAAGTGACTTCATTCTGGTTTATTTCTCTGCTTGAGCCACACGCCACAGAAAAACAGCTCACCAATGCCATGGGATCACAACAGCCTTTCCAGTAGCTGTCCTAACCCAAAGGAGCCACCGCTGAATCTGGGACACAGCAACTTCTCCTGGCAACATGGAACGCCAGGGACTGATCCAGTCAAGGTGCCTAAAATCGTCCAGACCTAGCGTCAATGGGTAGAGGTGGGCATCCTGGCAGTGGTCTGATCCTTCGGACAACAAAATCTGAGATAAGCAGAGTGGGCGCTTCTGGCAGTGTACCCTTCTCCATGGATTACAGTAGCAGCCTAGACAACCCGGCTAGACTAGACACTGGACTAGCAGAGTGCCTGAAGCTGGGTAAAATGAATCAAACCCGAAGTTTCAGAATTTGTTGAAGAGTTTGGTAGAGTTGGAAGCTTCGTGCATATGAGTAAAATTAATTTAATTCCTTAGAAACAGGTAATTTGATTAGCATCTTGATGACCAATGACTAATTCCAGTTGGAATGACAAATCATGACTCTCATCATATATTATTTTTACTTCCATTTGAAGGTAAAATAACAATCACCCAAGTAAGAACAATAGACATACTGACAGAAAGATTTAAGACATATTCTAAAATTATATCATACATATACTACTGTAAATGTAGTTACTAATTACTATAATTATTATCATATGCAGTTATTGGCTTAATAATAATCCAGTAGATTCTGATAAACAACATTCAGTTCACAAGAACAAAGCCAGAAAGCATTTTCAATCACTCCAGAAACAGAATCTCAACATTATCTAAAAAAAAAAAAAAAAAAAAAAAAAAAAAAAAAAAAAAAAAAAACCCTAGCAAATAAATGGCTCTTGCGGTGTGCAAGGAAGCTCACTGGACTATGTCCATTTCAAGCCACAGAAGCAAAGAAAATTCCAGAGCTCTTAACATCAAGAGATATTTTGAAAACTTCATGACTCCACAGTGCACAGGCCACAAATCGTACATCAGTATTACAGGCTGCGTTTTAGTGATTCTTCACATGAGTGAAGGATTTTAATGTGTTTAATTTTCCACGCCACAGCCAGCAACTCTAGCTTCTGATTTCAGGAGATCTGTGCATAAGGTGACATCACGTCTTAAAAAGTAGCCTCACTGCATCTCGCTCTCTCTATCCTCCCACCACCAGCACTCCTGTGCATTCTGTGTTCACGTTGTCCTTACATTGGCTTAACAGAAGCAGATGATGTGACAGTCTGATACTTGTGACACTGCAGATGTCCTAGGAGACCAGCTGTGCTCCGGCTCCATCACTTTCCCTTTGCCATGCTGAATCTAATAAGCTCCCCTAAACCAAAGCTTGCATTGATCCAGTTTATCAACTTTTATGGGATACCGGGGACAAGCGGTGACAGCAACGGAGACCAGCTTCAGCCTAATTCTGCCACAACCATCTCCCACCAGCTCACTGGACTGGGGATGACTTTCACCATTAAACTCTTTCACCGCTTTCAGCTGAGATTGCTTCTCTCCCACTAACACCGCTATTTTGAAACTATCGGTCTTCAAGGGAGTTCAAAGAAAGAGGAATAAGCTAACAGAGTAGCAAGCAAGATAAACGTGAAGTGTGGCATCTACATGCTTACTTGGGTTTTAAGTAGGCAATGACGTTCCCCCATCACGGGTATGTCTCTATTTCTTGACACATCCGTATGTCACACTGCCGGGTCTTGGCACAGGCCACCACCTGGGCAGTCAGCTGGCGACACCTCTAGAAACCCTGGCCAAATCCCTGCTCTTTTCCTAGTGATGAGGTATGAGCAGTAAGCTGCTCCCTCTCCAAGGAAATTATTAATGAATCATATCTGCCTAGTCCCTCTAAAAAATGCTGGATCTGGAGCAACAGGTCCCCACAAAAATAAGGTACAGACTACACTAGGAGTTTGCTTCACAGCGTGAGAAGGAGTGAGGGAAGTCCTCTCTCTTATGCAGGAGACAGAATCAAATTTGCCTCCCATATAAGACAGCAGCTCTTGCAACTGCAGGCTCCTTGGCAGGATCTGGGGAGAGTTATTCCTCTCCGCAGCACCATGACCCCAATCAACTCGCCTGGTGTCTCTTACCTTTGGATGATGTAATGTCTCCCAGCTTGTTCTGAGTTTGGACTCACGCCCCTGCACCGAGTGACCTAAAGGTTCATGAGATGTCAAACCTCATCGTCCTTGCTGCACCTCTAGAATAACACTTCTTTCTGTACAGGTCCAGCACTTAATTTGGGAAAACCAAAACACTGAACCCAAAATTTTCATCACCCTGCTTTCCACAGTAGCAGTGTAGCAGTGTTGAGGCCCTGCTTAGCTCCAGGTGTGTGCTTATGCCCCATTTAATCATTTAAGATGAAGTATATGCCTTAGAGCTCTCTTGAGACCAGAAACTTTCACGTTTAGAGCCATTCTGTAAGTTATCACAGAATTTTCCTCTCTCTTCTTCTGATTTGAAACAATGAAAATCCATACGGGCTCACCCAGCTCCTACCATAAAACATATATTAAGCCTAAATAGCAGATAAAACATACTTTGGATGCATAACATACTTGGCAATACAATCTCAATGCAACTAATGCTGGCATTTTTAAATCAATGAAACAAACCCTATACCTAAAGTTACAGACGTACATAGGCTCCAGTGTCTTGTCTCAGTAAGACTGAGTGTTCCTGGGTGACTTCAATGGGTGTTTTAGAAGTGTTTTCCAGAGTCAGTCTCCTGCACCTTTGATGATACCCATTGGTGATTACTCGCACAAAGCAGGAAGGGATTTGTATTCTGATAAATGGTAGAGTTGCACTTTCAACAAGCAGCTCTAGAATGGGTCATGAAGGTGGCGAGGGTAGTTGTAAAGAAATGAGTAAGACTCAGAAGAGCTGATGAAAAATGTAGGGAAGAACTGAATGGAATTCAAGAATGCAGCCTGGGAGAGAGTGTAAAAGAATTAATCATAAACTTTAAACTTTTTACTGTTGTAACATTAGAGAATAGAATATTGTTTTAGTTATTGATACAGGTGTGTATGAAACAAAAGCTGCTCATTTATCCTTGTATAGTCCTTACCAGGGCTGGCCTAAACCCCAGTCAAGCTGAATCAACAGAAAATTGGCTATACTCAAAGGTTAGATCATTGATTAACTTAAAATAGATGATTTTAAAGTTATCTGTTTGAAGTAGATATAGAATATAATAGAACAACTCAAGTTTTCCTAGAATTTTAAGGGTGATCCTCATCCTGTGACCCAAGCAACCAAAGACCGAAGCAACCGGGGCAGATTTGAAAGAAATGGAGTGAAGAATATGAGATTTGCTGAGACAAAGGAATTGAATAGACTTTTTGATTAATGAAGAACAAAGAACTGAGAATCTATGGGAAAATACCAAGGATTTTTTCTAGTTACATAATGTTAGAAAAGAAAACTATATATACTAAGGATGTGCACTGTATACTTTGCCACTCACTGAGGTGATGGCCCAACTCTGAGTTGTTGAATAAAGCAAGCCGAGAGTTACCCAAGAGATTGATTAAATTCTTTAACAGAGAGAGCAGAAAGACACAGGCATAGTTCAAATATGGCAGCACTTAGATATTCACATTTTTTCTTTGCCAAATACTATGGGCTTGCAGCTGTGCAACTCTTAGCTACACTATAGCTAAGCAATCAAGAGCTGGTAGAGTATTTAACTACAAACAAAGAGAATCATGGAACTTTCACAGCTCTGAGCAGGTATCGATGTCAGGTACAGCACGGATGGGAAAAAGTGAGAAGGAACATGACAGCTGAATTTTGCCGATGTTTTAGTGTCATGATGTTCAAACATTTGACAGCTGTTTATCCTACAAATTCCAGACTACACTAAGAACAAAAAGACTTCTGTGTCAGATATCAACGTAATAAAAGTAAGGTAGTACTGTTCTGCAAGCAGCATAAATGTGAAAGAAAAGTCATTTATTAATGGTCATACATACAATTGCTTTAAACAGGGGCATAATATTTGCCTTAACTAAAACAAAATCAGTGTGTTTAACTTTGGACAGAATATTATTCATAGCATGCTTTCTGTGGTGGGAATGGAATCAAAGCTGTTCTTGATTATTTACAAACACACATACTGTAATTTTCTCACTGAAACAAAATAAGGTTGTGTGCATCAGTGATCCTAAACTAACATTCTATAACAGGCCATTAATAGTCCTTGTTTTAAATACAAGAACAAAATTAATCACCTAGTACAGAGGGAGTGTTAAAAATTGGAGCCCCAGGAAGAAAAGATTTATGTAGTACTAGAGACCTGGAAATGGCAGATTTTATCAGCCAATGCTGCCTGTGCTCTTGCAGTTAAAATGTCTCACTAAAGGTTTCTGTAGCTGAGCAAACCTTCCAGAAATGCTGAATCTTTAGGTCTGGAAGTTCAGTCAGATAAGCAGTGTATAATTATTCAGTAGTCACATTGTCCTGGTTTGACTTAGGACAGAACTAATTCTGTTCAGAGATTTTACTTCTCAGCTCAGTCTCTTCTAACTAACAGCACTTGCTGAAGTTAACGGTGTGTTTCTGCAGACAGTGTCTGCTTCTAGCAGCGATAACGCTTGGTGTTGACAGTTACTGCCAGGGGTTGGTGTGCAGAAAGGCTCTGGCTTGTACTTGCTCCTGAGCAGACCCAGGTCACTGCTCAATCCTGTGAACCACGGTGGGGGTGCAGTAAGTGAGAGGCTGCAGCTGTGGGGAGGAGCGGACAGGACAGGTGACCCTGAACTGACCAACAAGGTGTTCCACCCATAGACGTCATATTTGGTACCACGCTGAGGGATCACAAGGGCCAAGCTCTCCTCTTCAATGGCCAGCGTCTGAGGAGGACTCTGTCTGTTCTGCCTTTGATCCCAGGCCGTGCATCCCTGAATCCTGTTCCAGAATCCAGCTCCTGCACCCAGTTCCCATCTGCTGCTGAGCCCAGCCTGGGCCTTCCCCAGTGTCTGCCCACAGCATCAGTGGTGACCGTGATGTGGCTGCCATCAGGGGGGTTGGGATCAGTATTGATATTGTATGTATTTGTATATATTTCATTTTATTATTATTATCCTCATTAAAGCAGTTTCAGTTTTCTTTTTCAATCCATAAGTCACTCTCCCTGCTCCTGTTCTCTTTCCCCTCTTTGGGAAGGGTGGGGTGGGGGGGTGGAAAGGGGGTAATAAAGAGTGTAATTCATCTGGAGCCAGCCCAGCACTAACCCTTGACACACATGAATTTATCTGAACCTATTTGGACAGAAAATAGGGCAGAAAATCTTCTCATGCTGCTTTGATTCATCACACTGGCACCCATGTTTCCCAACTTTTCTGTGTCCCTTTCCATACTCCTATGTGCATCTCGCTGTACATACTGGTAAGAGTTGAACAGAACACCTTCTAATCCTGAAGCGACCACCCCTTCCTGTCTGCTCAGCAGTAACACTGCTTTCAAGAGGCATCCTTGTGAGTCCAGCAAGTACTACACAGGTTTTTAATATTCCACCAAAACGTAGGGCTCTGGGTAAGTACAAGCGACGTGAAAATCTAAGAGAGAAGAAAAGCCTAGTGGATCAAACCAAAGCCTCATCTATCCTGTCCTCAATGGCATCTAAAAGCAGATTTCTAAGAACGTCAGAACAGAAGAAGCACGTTGCACTATTGTCCCGCTGTGGTTTAGGGACATCCTAACCAGCAGTTGCGGTTTTGCATATTATAGTAAACTTTGAGCATCACCAGCCTCCTGGAGCAGTCTCACAGCATTCTTGCTGTGGGTTACTGGACAGGAATGGAAGTCCATGGCTGGCATCACCCCTCTGTTACCACTTTGAGGTGACTACCTGTGCCTGTATGTCACCTTTCCCCACAGCACCACGAAAGTCAGACAGTGCCAGGCAGATGGGTGGAATTGACACTCCAAGGCAGTGAGTGCCTTCACATGCCATGGCACCCTGAGCCACACACCCATCTGCAGGGTACCTCCTGCTCTCCAGCAGAGAAAAGGGAAAGGCAGCTCTCCCTCACATGAAGTACTTCTGGTGATGCACAAATGGCTCCCGTACAACTACTTGACTGTGAGCTCCAGACCTGAAACACAAGACAGATAAATTCCTTGCTATTCGGAGCAATGTTGTTCATAGCTTCACATCAAAGGCCCTGCAAGCATTTGACTAACAATCGCAGCACCATATGACTGGAAAACAGAAAAATAAAACCTGGTTTCAGTGGAATCTTATAACGAAAGCTGGTTTTCTTTTCTGAAAACACAACCAGTGAGAATTCTGGAATGCTGCAGCAAGGTCAGAGGGGCATCAGCAATTGTCCTGGGGACACATAGTACAATACACAGTTTTGACTGGAACACAACGATACTCGAATAAGCAACAAAACCAAACCCGGCATGTACAACTGCAACAACATTTGTTTTGCTACACCTTCTTCCCTTTCCCACTCCCTCAGGACAGCAGAAAAACAAAGGCAGATTAATAGGATGGAGATCAGAACGTTACCTCTAGCAACACGTCTACTGCTGAGACCAAAGTCAGTAAGGAACAGCTTACAAGAAGACAGTGATTTAGAGCAAATGAATCAAGTGTTTATGTATCAGAAACAACAAATCCTCCACACGGTAAGAAAGTGATTTTTCATGCGTATGAGATGAGGAAGTTGGCAAAGCTGTCATGACTTAAAGACAACCAGAATTACTGGAATTAAACATTCTCTGCTTCAGCGTACATCATTAAAGAGGGAAACAGGAGGAAAAGTGAGAGAAGTCCAGACAGGCTACACTGTAAGATTGTGCTCAGTCACTCGGCTTGAAACTGAAACAATAAAGTCTTGCCTGAAGCATAAGAGATATCAGAGGTTGATGGGATTGTGCCAAGGACTGAAGAAATCCAATCACCCTCACATGGAGAACTGTCACACATCTCACCTGCAGGGAGAAAATCAGAGAGGCAGATATAAGAAAGACATCGGCAAAAGCTTCTGAAAATCCCTGTTGTGTGTGTCCATTCACAGAGTATTTCTTACTGATATGTGTATGGAATTGAATTCATATATATCCAAGGCACTGCAGTAAAACATCCTTATGCTTAAAATGTGGATATTATACACTAAAAAACCCATTTTCTCTCCTAGCAGATTCACTGTCCAAGCACAGTGAATCTCATTTGCTTCCTGTCCTGAAACATTGGCACAGCTGACAGTTCTAACTTTCTCCCATATGGTTTCATGATTTTATGTGTATGTGGTGAATGCTTTATTACTTGTCATGACACAGAGCACGGGAAACGTTAAGTGCCAAAGTTGCAGCACTTCTTAAAAGCAGATCTAAACTTGGAGACAGGGCTGGTAGATTGATACATTTCAGGTAATACAGGATGGGTTTGGCCTCTGCTAGCTTTTGCTATCCAGAAAGAAGGCTCTTGCTTTAAGAATTGGTCCAGGCTTTCCTTATCATGAAAGAAAAAAAAAAGTGCTGCCAGCT
Source organism: Buceros rhinoceros silvestris (assembly GCF_000710305.1). Classification (NCBI taxonomy): domain Eukaryota; kingdom Metazoa; phylum Chordata; class Aves; order Bucerotiformes; family Bucerotidae; genus Buceros; species Buceros rhinoceros. Next base: position 92,687 of record NW_010396999.1, on the reverse strand, counting down.
GCAGAGCAGTGAATCCAAGATAAATGTCCATTGCAACCAGAAACTAACCAGGAGATGCTCTCTCTTGTCTTAAAACACAAAGATCATAGACTACCCATTTGTGTACAGTCAAAGAAACCAAAGAACAAACTGCACAGTGGTGTCAGGGGATCCTTCACCATCACAAGGGCTTGGATACCACAGAGGACCACAACAGTTGTCCAAACGAGGGATCATTCTTAATTTATACCTGACATGCACATTTGAAAATTAGGAAAGGGTCGTACACTTAAGATAGTGTCGTACTGACTGTACTGGTGTCATAGAGCAGGAACACATGGAAATGTCTTGATAGGCTTCTAAAAAACTGTCCAGATGGTCTCAGCTGTGCACTGGCCTTATGCACTTCGACTGTATCTTAGCTAACAGCTTGTCACTTCTCCTAAACGGATGAGTTCCATCAAATAAACTCCATGTTCAGCCATTAACTCAGTAATTCTGACATCAGGGAAGAAAAGTTCATCCATTGTTCTGCGGGGTGTTTTCCTTGCACAGTGGCGCAGTTTGGAGCGAAAGAGCATGATGGCTGTAACAGTAAGGGCAGGTTTATTTTGTATATGGCAAGTATAATAAGAATATGGATTACAAACTCTAGCATCGAGACATACCTTCTAAAGTCCTTACACTGTTAAAACTAATTATTTGTGTCATATTTTAGTTCTTATCATCTCCTCTTAATCTACTCACACAACTTTCTGTCAAGTGCTAAGGTCCCAGTAAGGTAAATTAAAACACATCTTCAACGAATATGACTGAAAGGGATTCTGCCTCGCATACATTTATCCTTCTTTCCTTTGCTTACATTTTGACAATATATTCTTATTTACTGATATCATACATTATTTTATTAAAATTATCAGCGATATTATTTATGCAAAAAAGAAGCAACTGGGCGAGGTGGGATATGGTACCCCTCGCCCACCTGCCATGCTGTCTGTAGCCTCACCTGTTAATTGTTGCCTGCCGAGAGACTGCATAAGTAAATACCAAGTTATCAACTTTTTATTCATCATGGTTTTATTTAAGATTAAGATCTTGAGGAAATGCCTTTCTTTCTACACTCTGCCGCGTGAGAAGGAATAGACATAAATACTTTTGGCTCCCTTTACGCATTACACTAACTCCACCCAAAGCAAGAAAAGACAAAAGGCTTTGTAAGTCCTGTAATGCTTCAATGGGAACCAAATCCTGGGAAGCATCAGTGTAGATCAGATGCGGGCTCAGCTGCAGGCTGGAAGCCAAAGGCGGCATGCTGCCAGCCATGCTACACATACACATACAATCCCAGGGCTCTGCTGGTAGCTGGAGCGATGGTCTACAGAGACAAGAGAGCAGATCAGATGTTTACTCTCCTCAGATTTTTCAAAAGCTTCAAGCCACAGCTTCATAGGAGAATATGGTACAGCTTTTGGCCTTTGCTCTGCAAAATGCACCTGGCAAAGCACAGACTTGCTACACAGGGCATCCATCCCTTGGCTCTTGAACAGTCTGGATGTGAGATAGCCTATTTATACATTCCCATTTGTTGCCCATGTGTGGTTGAAGCAACTGATGTGGTAAAGCTGTCATTTACTAGCGTTTTGCACAATACTGCCAACAATTTCCTGGCCACCTGGCAATGGGAGACTGTCACCTCACTCCTACAGAGTCAGCTCTCATTCACAACAAATGTATTGGCACAAAATTAATAATTTTTACATGGGGATCAAAGTACTATTAGTCAAATAATTATAACCAGAAATTAGTGCAGAACAGTAAACTTCATTGAGGAGGAGGAAAGTAATCCAAGATAACCTCAAACCTGATTTTTCTAAGGTACCCATGCCCACAGTATCTGTCTGCAATCATATAAAGTATGTATGTTGTGAAATTGTCTGTACATCTGTTCAGGGCATATAAAAATCTGCCAAACCTGTGATCATTTGCACACTTCAGTATGTTCAAATGGAACCAATAAAACACTGTTCTCGAGAAACAAGATGTCAATTACACAGTGTAATTTCCCAAATCTTATTTGTTTGTTCCATAGCAGATTTGACAGATATTCGTAAAACCAGGTGAAACTTCTGCAGTTATAAGAATTGACATGATCACTAAATATATTGCAAAAATTTTCTGGCATTGGCTTGGATATATATTCTGTATTGTTCTTACGCTCTTAGTTCTTCAGAGTGGTTTCCCATTGCTCAGAAGTTTCCAGACAATTATTCTTTTGCCAAGCAGAAGAAAATCACATTTGAAAGATGATCCATTATTTAAAGGTGTTAGATCAAACCAATCCCTCTTGTAACATTCTAAAACTCAGCAGTGCTATTGAATTATGGCAGCTTCACCATCGTGATGAATTAGCACATCTACTTTTAATGTAATGACCTTGTAGTGCAAAATTAATATGACATTACTTTTGTATTGTCATGAGGATACTATTATTGTGTTTATATTCTCAGATTTTAGATTGCTTTTTTTAGTACAGGTAACAGCAGTACATGGGCAAAAGACAAACAAAATCCCCCCCAAACCCAACCAGATAGTCAGAAGCACACAGGAAAACCTTTCGCGACATTGGCTTATCTGGGGGTTATAGCTGCTTTCAACTAGTGGAAAAGACCATACTGATTCACCTGCCACCCGGCCTATACAACTCTAACGGAAATAGCTTTACATACGTTGCAACAGGACATTCTAGCCTATCTAATTACCACCTGCTCAGCTTGTATCGGGGGTAGGACTCTCATCAGCTATGTTTAAAAAACAGTCTCAGATATATTCTCAAGTAAAGCGTTAATCTTAGAGTTTACTATGTTTGAAAACAGCATTTTCAGCACGTTTCTGCCTCCAGAAGATCTTAGCATGCCCACCCAGTCATGAGATGTATGATAAAAGTACAGTACTGAAAAGAACCAAAAACGAGAAGCTTGGAGGCTGATTGCCCAGTCCTATATATTTTCTAGAATTCATATACTTTTATAGAATTGGCCCCTGCCCTTCTAGAGAGCTTGAAGAAGACTAAGATAACCCAAGCCCAGTTACGTACTGAAGAGGATCCATCCAAAGGGGCAGTTTCATTACAGTGTGATATCACCATATGACTGGGGAGGTTTTTTGCTCCAGTGCAGCTTTTAGGGACAAATTATTTCTATGATGGACTCCCAAAGTCTCATTTACCAGCAGCTTTGACTGCTGATTGATATGATATGATATGATATGATATGATATGATATGATATGATATGATATGATATAACACTGCTAGTATAGGTCAGACTTGCTCTGGGTGTATTTCACCGAAACCATATTGTTGTGTTAGCTTGTCTGTGCTGCTTGTTACTGAAGTATCCAGGCGCCTCATAAAGAGCAGTGAATTCACATCCACATTGCCCTGTGAAGTGGGAAAGCGCTGGTCTTGTGTTCGGCAGAGGAGTGACTAAAACCAGCAGAGGCGAAGAACCTTTGCAAAGGGAGCCTGGAGGGAGTAGGAACACTGACTCTGAGTGGTTTAATTTGCCAGGGAAAAATACAGCAAGTGCCCTAATAAAGCCAATAATAGTGCCTTTTGAGCATCAAAATATGCTGTGTCTCTTGTAGGAGTTTGGGAGGCATCCATTGTTATACCAGATTCTGAGACTGGAAACTCAGCGCACATCACCAGAAGCTCTTGCTACATGGGTGAGTATGGTCCCCCAGGAATCACAGTCTCCAAATCTTGCCCAGTAGCTTAGGCAACCATATTCCATCTCAATTCCAGTTTAAGTGGAACTGAGACAGTAAGAATTTTGCTTCTTCTACCTTGTTAACTTAAAACTACTCCTGAGATCAGCATGGGTCCCAGGATCAGATTGTGCTGTGTGTGTCTACAAGCATAAACACTGAACAGACTAAATGTAAGCTAAGGTCATTTCACATGAGGAGCTGCCTCTTCCTTGTAACGCTGAGGGGCATTGTGCAATTTCTCTGTAGTTTCAGAGTTCTAGGGGAGCAGGTTAACCTTGTGGTAGGGCTAGTGTAAGAGTTTTACTTCTAGTGATTCCAAAATTATTCTCAGCTGTCTTCAGCACTGCTAGTACAGGTGTGCTCTTATCAAAAGTACATCCATATGGAGGAAGTTGTGTCCAAGAAGTGAAAAATATCGTGCTACTGCAGAGCACACTGTAATTATATTCCTTTGGGAAGTGACTGGATGTCAGTCTTACATCACTTTATGTGAAATACCTATTTTGCAAGTTTTTTTTTTTAAAGCATAATGCATGCAGTTAGCAATAGTTTAAAAATAATCATAGAAAACAGTAGAAAGAATATCTAAGTGATAGTGCGCAATCAACCACAAGCACCTGGTCCAGCTTCCCTTGTTTTGTTTTGTGGGGTGTTTTGTTTTGTTTTATGATTGGGTTCTCTGGTCATTTTTGACTCTGTTCTGAAATCCCAGATTCTTCTACTAATTCTAACACAATTCAATCGGTTTGTGTTTCATTCTTAAAACTCAAGCAGCCACTGCAGTATTTATGTCGGCAAAAATCTGTGCCTGGCTCGATGAGCAGTCTTCAGGAAGGTGTTGTCTTCATTGAGGTTTAGCCTGGGCTCATGAACTACACGTGTTGTTAGAGTGTAACATCACCCACACACATGCTCCCACGAAACACTGATGAACCCGCTCTGGGAAAGAGAAGAGGCCAGAGAAAAGCAAACCTCCACGCTGCTTTTTGTCTCTGCTTGTTGGTAATTTAAATATTGTTGAGACATTACCAAGAAGGACTCTTCTGACAGAGAAACTGCATCAGACTAAGTCTTAAGGTTAACCTCACTTTACAAACAGGTAGAGACTGTAAGCTTTAAAATAAAACAACGCTGATATTTACAGTTACACCCTTCCCTGGAGATAAATACTGGCTGCTGTACACAGTCACTGCACTCTTTCTCCTTGGATATTTCCTAGCTTGGAAGTGCCCCTGTGAATAAGTCAGGCCTTTTGAGACCCACTACACTCATCTTTGAAAGTTGTCTGCCCATGACTTGTGGAGGTGAAGACACGCAGTACATAAGGGCCACACAGCATAATGGCCACACCTGAGTTAGCAACTGCAATGCTCCAGGGCGGCTCTCTGGCCATGAAGGCAAGGTGGCAGCACAGTTTTTGTCCACGTGGCTAAACTGTTTTCTCATCCCTAAAACAGGGTAGTCTCATCTGAACAGCCTCTCCCTGTTCTGATCATCTCTGACAGGTGCCACCTCTTGGAAGCTTACCTTTTATAGAAGTCTTGGCTTTTATTTCATTTAGTGTTGCTACCCCTCATGAGTCTAAATCACTGGGGATAAAAAGGATCAGTGGGCCAAATGTGATTTACTATTTGGAGACGTTCAAGGCCACACCAGCTACAAACCAATTCTTGCTTATAAAAGTGAAGGTCACAACTGCGGGGG